>NC_081410.1:494062941-494362941 GCF_030272615.1 Cryptomeria japonica | reverse complement strand
CCAAGGAGATGGAGAGGACTGCCACCACTATGTCCCTAATGGAAGTAGTTAGATATTGCCCTGAACAAAAGAAGGCTCTCCTTAAGAAATTGGAACCGTTAGTCACAAAGCAACGAGGTTAATACGGCTAACCTAAATGAAGTCGACACAAATGTCGGTAGTGATGGAGTTGAGAACCCACCATTTTTACTTAGTTTGAGGATATGTGGAAATAATCTACACAACTGTTTAGTAGATTCAGGTGCTTTAGGAAACATAATACCCTACTCTATATGTAAGAAGCTTGATCTCAACCCAGTACGTGCAAATAGTAAAGTGGTACAACTTGACAAGACTGAGGTTAATGTAATCAAAGAATTAAATGATGTATACATCCAATTGGGTGTTGATCTTCACATATCTCGTTACATCGACATTCAAGTGGTGGATATTCTAGAGGTATATGGGATGCTCCTTAGTAGGGATTGGTCAAAAAAATTGGGAGGATATTTATCAACCCGTTTTACATACTTATGGCTTCCATGGAAGGCGTTCAGCAACCAGATCCGAATGGATAGTGAACCCAAGTTGAAGAAGTTAGTCACAAATTATGGGGCTCCTAATGAGGTGGCATATGCTGAAGCGAGTCTAGGAGTCTATAGAGTCAATGAAATCCTCACTATCTCCACACCATCTCTTCTTGAATTACATCAAGTGGACATGATTGCATATAGAGGGTGGGTCAAAGGCTTCGCTACAATAGTAAAATAAGGGATGTGTTTTTTGGGAGATACTATGAAAATACAAGATTTGCTACTTCCAAAATGGTGTCGAATACATCATGCGGAGCACTCAGAGATGTCATGTATACCATGTCAGAATGAGATTACAAAGTTGATGAGTCCCATCCCATGCGAAGACGATGATCATATCCTCAAAATGGAAGAAGTTCAAATTCCAGTTTGCGAGGGAGTAGTACCCCAAACAATGGATCTTATAAGTAAAACTTCCCAGCCAAGAGAATGCAACAAGGAGATCTTCGTGGTTGAGATTGCCAAACAAGAGAATGAGGATATCCCACCTAAGAAGGAGAATGAAGAAACCAAATCTCAAGTGCAACCTCTAGCGGAATAGACCACTCCTAGCACCCTTGAAGTACTCTTACAACTGGTAGTTGAACAACCTCAGGTATTGCAAGACCTTGAACCCGAGAGACAACAATCACCTTTGAAAGCTAATCTGGTCATTGACCCTAAGGCGAAGAATGTAAAGAAACTGAAACATGAAATATGGTTTTTAAAGTTTGATGGGCCAAGATCCAAGCAAGGCAGTGGAGCAGGTGTAGAGTTAACAAGCCCAAAAGAAAAAAACCTTTCTAGCCTCCTACCGAATCCAATTCCGTTGCACTAATAATATGATGAAGTATGAGGTCCTAATTAGAGGATTACTCTTCACTCATAAGAAGGGAGCTAAGTGCTTGAAAGTGCAAGGAGATTCTGAATTGGTGGTCAAAGAAGTGCGAAGCCAATATGCATGACACGATAAAAGATTAGCAGCATATAGGAATAGAGTATGGGGTATGGTCAAGGATTTTGATGCCTTCAATATTCAGCTTGTATCCAGAAAAGTAAATGGAATATTAGATGCATTGGCTGTAGCAGCAAGTGCATTAGAATCAATGAGCCAATCCCCTTTGTAGAAGTTTTCCATAGAGTTGGTCTCCACACCTACTATGCCTGATAATATCAAACACTTTCAATTTTTCCTGGATGATACCCATATTCTAGAATTTCTTTCCAATTCAAGGGCTTTTGAAGAACAAATCATTGATGAGAAGGATAGATCGGATGATCTTGATATTGGGAATGATGCCGAGATTATGGATTTGCCAACTAACATTATTCCTAAAGGTATGGTCACCTTAGAGAGGCTTTTTGACTCAGATCCTAGAGTAAAAGAGAGATTAACAACGGATTTGGATGCTGGGAAATACAAACCACATAATATTGGTTCAGAAGGCCAAGAGAAGATTGTGTATATTGGGACGTTTTGTACTCAAAGTTAAAGAGAGAAAATTCTACAAATCTTGAAAGAGTTCATTGATGTAATAGCATGGGGGTACGAAGATTTAAAACCTTTCGATACATCGATCATCACCAATGTTATACCCCTAAAACCCAATATAAAGCCATTTAGGCAGAAGCAATGACCGGTTAATTCACTAATAGAACCCTTGATTTTCAAGGAAGTACAAAAGTTGCTCTCTGCTAAGATTATTTTCCCAGTACGTCATTCTACTTGGGTCACCAATTTGGCTGCAGTAAGGAAAAAGAATGGGGAAATTCAGCTTTGTGTGAACTTTTGCAACCTCAATAAGGCGTCTAAAAAAGATAATTACCCACTTCCTTCCTTGGATGAGGTACTAAAAATTGTCAATGGTTCACAAATGATGTTGTTTTTAGATGGTTATTCTGGATATAACCATGTTTTGGTGAACTATGAGGATCTTATGAAAACAACATTTACGGCGAAGTGGGGAACATATGCGTACAAAAGGATTCCATTTGGGTTAATTAATGTTGGGGAGACATTCCAAAGAGCAATGGATATGACCTTCAAAGATCTGATTGACAAATGTATTATTATATATATGGACGACTTGATTGTATTTTCCAAGGTCAGAGAAGATCACTTAGACCACCTTTGAAAAGTTTTGGAGAGATGTCGAAGATATGGGATTTCCCTTAACCCCAAGAAGTGTGTATTTAGATTGGCTAAAGGAAAGCTTCTCAACCATGTGATCTCTGAAAGGGTAATATCTATAGACCCAGAATGAGTAGAAGTGTTGTTGAAGTTACAAATTCCTGGCAGTAAAAAGGAGATGAGATCTTTCTTTGGGAAGATCAATTTTGTTAGAAAGTTTATCACTCGGTTTGCAGAGATAGTCAAGTCATTAAATGAAATGATGAAGAAGGATGCTAAGATCGAATGGACAACTAAAGCAAAAGAGGCTTTCACCCAGATCAAGAAATCCATTGCTGAAGCTCCCATGTTAACTAGTCCTGACTACACTCTACCATTTTGAATATATTATTTTTCTTCAGTACACTTAGGAGCAGCCATTTTAACACAGAGGCAAGTAGGGGACGAGAAACCCATTACATTTATGAGCTCCCCTTTCAAGAGTGCTGAGGTTAGATATTCCGCTCTTGAAAAACAGGCTTTCACGTTAGTAAGAGCAGTCAAGAAATTCGGGTATTATATCCCGAGGAGTAAAATCTACGTGATTGTCCCTAATCAAGTAGTGAAGTCACTACTTATGCAGTCAGAACTGAGAGAACATTGAGGGAAATGGATGGCAATATTACAATAATTTGATCTAGAGATGCATCAAATGAAGTTAGTCAAAGGCCAAGGATTGTCTCAAGCTATGGCGACTGACATCCCTCAAATCCAGTGCCAACATTATACATTGGAGTCATTCACTCAGAACCCATGGTACACAGATTTGGTTTTTATATTGCTGAATAATAAGTGTCCTAAGGGGTTGACAACCATGCAAAGGCAAGCTTTAAGGCTCAAAAGTGCCAATTATATGATCAAGGATTCAACACTTTATAGAAATAATTACAAAGGTATTTACCTTCGATGTCTTGATCATCAAGAAGCCCGTAACATGATCGAGGAATTCCATGGGAAGTATGGTATAAGTCATGGGTCGATAGATGCCACTGCACATCAAATTTTGAAGGCTAGATATTACTAGCCTAGTATTTTTAGGGATACTCATGAGCATGTTCGTCACTATCATATGTGCCAAACCGCAGCTTCCAGAGAGAGGAATCCTGCCATGCCTCTCCATCCAATGTTTGAGGTAAGACCTTTCTCCCAATGGGCACTGGATTTCATAGGTGTCATTAATCCTAACTCGTCTGCAGAACAAAAGTTCATTCTTACCGTGATGGATTACTGCACCTGGTGGATGGAAGCCATTGCATGTCAAAATGCTATTGCGGAGGTAGTTTGAAATTCATTAAAGAACACATCGTCACTAGGTTTGGTATGTCGTTCACTCTAGTATGTGACAATGGCCCTGCTTTTACTTCTGCACAGTTGATGCAATGGTCATATGAGTATAAAGTAAAATTGAAATTTTTGTCCAACTGCTATCCACAAGGTAACAGAGTAGCCGAATCTACGAACAAGAACATCCTAGATGTCATTAAAAATCTACTCAAGAAAAATCTCAGGGACTAGCATAATCAGTTGAGATATGCTTTATGAGTTGATCGAACCAAAGTAAAAGTCACCCTAGGAAATTCTCTGTATTACCTTGTTTATGGCCAAAATCTTGTCTTTGCGATCAACTTACAAATACTGGTCCTCCAGTTAATGAAAGAACTTGAAATTGAGGATCAGGTAGAGGTTCGCGTCCTAACTCTATTAAAACTTGATGAAAAAAGGATTAATACTCTACAACACTTTGCCAAGCACCAATCTATTGTTAAGCGATGGTTTGACAAAAGGGGCAAGGTGAAAACCTTTTGGATCTCTGACCTAGTCCTGTTATGGGACAAGGCCAAGGAGAAGAAAGATGATCACCACAAGTTTGAAAGGTTGTGGTTAGGTCCTTACCAAATAGCCAAAATTTTAGGAGAAAACACCTTTAGGTTAAGCTCTTTGACTGGAGAATTTGTACCATTGCCCGTCAATGGTCAGTTCCTCAAACATTACTTCAATTAACCCCCAGTGAAGCGTGACCTATTTTATATAGTAGATTAGTTGTTTTTGTTTCCTTTACTTTGTTGCTTGTTTTGGTTTTTGCATGTTTATTGTGTTTTCGCTTTGCTGCATGCCTATTTCCCTTTTTGTTTTCTTTGTTTTGTTTCATTTCGTTTGTTTCCGTTTTGTTGTGTCGGGATATATATTTATTCTCAAAGATTCTAAAAGGAAGGTGTCCTTTACATATCAAGTCGCCAAATTTTGAGAGACTTTGACTATTTTCTATTTACAACTTCATTGTCATTTGGTTAATTTTGAAACCTTTGTCTACACTCATTCAAGGTGGTATATAATGGTAAAATATGTTTTGAGTTTTTGACCTTCAATTGGAAAGGCTAGCTTGATAACTCAGCACTATCATCACATTAAGATACATCAAATTTTTTTGTAAGATATTAGATGAACTTGTTTCCAAGTGAAAAATCAGGAGTCGGGATGTTTCACGTTATCCACCGTGGCTCCTAACCCAGTGATCAGACTTTCATGTTTGAAAAGTTGCTTAAAATTTAATTAAAGAAATAAGTCCTTCTATATATCCTACGAAAAAAAAAAAAAGAAAAGAAATGATCCTCTTAAAGAAACTGAACTTGGGTGTCTCAAGTAACCTCCACCAGGGCTATGGACGCCTGGTTGGTAGTGGAGCACCACTTGATGAAGACCAGAGGTATGTCTATCGGGGCTATAGATGCCTGACTAGCAGCAGAGATACCCCTAGGATAACCTTGCATGAAACACATTGGTTGGCTTCACCTATGTAGCTTGGACCCAAATTCCTTTGTTTATCTTCATTATTGAAAATGGTGGAGTAATAAATCATACACACACACTTATGAGTTAATCCTGTTTAGTTCTACACTTGGTTGTTTGTTCATTGGTTCGCTCATCTTTTTCTCTTATACATCCTTTTGAATTATAGTAGCCTTAGGTGTCGGGTTAACCAAAGATTCTGAAGTTCTAAATTGCCTAGAGTCATTTTTCCCAAATAGTCGCCATTTGTTATGCCCTACATACCTAACCCCCATTAGTTTCCTTGTGTTGAAATGTGGGTCCCCTATTTTGCCTTATGTTGCTTTGTTTCTTTTTGTTTTGCTCCTTTTACCTCGGAACCCCGAAGTCCCGGAGTCCCAAGGTACCCCAGAACCCCGATGTCCCGAGGTTGGTCTCTTTTTGTTCTTGTTAGTGCACCTACCTCGGAACCCCGAAACCCTAGAATCCCAAAGTGGTGCATTGTCTCTCATTTTGTCTACCTCTGAACTCCAGAGTCCCAAGGTGCATTTTGTGTTGTCTGCCTTGGAAATCCAGAGTCTCGAGGTATGTTGTTTTTTTGTTCATCAACCCCGGAACTCCAGACCCCCGGAGTCTCGAGGTTGATTGTTCCCTTTGCTTGCTTGTCTTGGCTCACCTTGGAACCTTGGAGTCCCAAGGTGAGGTGTTTGTTCCTAAGTTTTGTTGGCGTCAACCCCAGAACTCTGGAGTCCCGAGGTCCTGTTTAAGGCGTTTGTATGGACGAGGTTCAGGGGGGAGGGGGGAGGTATAAATAGGAATGATGTTCAAAGCTCATTTGTACATTCAACCTTCTAGAGCTCTTTCTTTCTTGCCTCCTGACTTTGTGCCTCCGTCCTTCCGAGCTCCTTTCGCGTTCTTGGGCATTTTTTCTCACTAGGTTGGTGATTTTTCTTGCCCTCCTTATCATTTCTAGATTAGATCTTCTTGTCACGCGTGTTTTATTTTGTTTTCTTGTTTTTTGTTTTTTCATTTTTTTTTTCTTTGCTTCCCACATGCCCTAGTTCTAACCCGAACCCCTAGAGTTCCGGGTTAGTTGCTTTTCCCAACCCTAGAACCTTGGAACCCTAGAGTTTCAAGGTTATATTTATGCCTAATGCTCAATGAACCTAGAACCCCGAAATCCTAGAGTTTCGGATTACCCCTTTAAAGAAGTAATACCATCGACCTTAGAACCCGGAAACCCCAAAGTTCCGAGGTCCATCCTTCTGAGCCCGTCTTCCTTAAAAATATTTTGGTTGTTCTTTTGGTCTATCCTGGAACCCCGGAGTCCCGAGCTGAGCCTCAACTCTCAATCCAAGAACCCCAGAATCCTAGAGTTCCGGACCCATTTGCAATCCATGAAGCTCGAAACCCCAGAGTTTTGGGCTTCATTCACGGTTCCCAGCCCGGAAGCCTGGAGTTCTGGACTTTGTTCAAGAATACCCAACTGGGAACCCTAGAACCTCGAAGTTCCAAGGTCCTTGCCTTTAAAAAAGAGAACTACCCACCCTGGAACCCGAGAGTCCTGAGGTGAATGAAGTTTTTTTAAATGTTTTGTATAAGGTACTGACACTTGTTTCCTTCTTGCATATTTCAAGCAACTAGATGGACCCAACTTCCAGCAAGAGAGGCAAGGACATTGATCTACTTCCGGCAACCATGAAGTAACATTATCAAGGATAGGTTTATGCTTCAAAATTGGATGATCAAATTAAATGGGTTACCGATACTGAGATCAGACACATCAAAATTGAAGACATTAAAACCCAATTAGACAAACCAAGGTTGGAAGCCCCACAGAGAAGGATAAAGAGATCAGATCTAGTAGAGGCTATCATCTTCCCATAGTTGGTGCAAGCTCCATAGTTTATTATGACAATTGCCCATTTATATGACCCTAACACCAGGAAATGCACAAACGCACAGGGTAAGACAGTGATAGATTTGTCCCTTGATATGCTGGGATTTTTATTTGACATCCCAAACAAAGACCAGATATTCCTCTCAACTGAAGAAGAAGCCTTGAATGTATGGAGTGGAAATGTGACCTCAAACAAGAGGCACATGAATGAAAATTGGTTGGAGGAAGAGAGGAAAACATGTCAAAAGGCCACAGAGATACTGACGACAAACTTCAAAGAGCCTTAGAGAGACCTGATCATCATGTTGAGCAAGGCCTTTGGCAAGCCCGATTGCAAACACTTTCACCCATGGATGTTCCAATTCATGACAATCATCCTCATAGGGAAACAATACTTCGATTCGCCTTAGATCCTTTCAGACAACATATGTAGACAGATGAAAGAGGTCCACCAGACCAAGAATTTCTTCTTTACCTCTTATGTCATCTGGGTGGCTGCAAGAGCTGGCAAATTTCCAGGTTTACAGGTTGAAGGTCAACTAGGGGGTGAAGAAGGACAAAAGAAGGTATGGGAATATTAATCCCAAATCCCCCTCACCAATGCAAAGGAACATTTTAAAAGGATCAATGATGCCTTCCTTTTTCGTGTAACTATTAAACTGACAGGAGATACAGGATACAAGATTATCCCTGAGGCCATGGCTATCATCCAAGAGTGGGTGTGTTGGTTTATCCAAAACCCACGCTCCACCTACATAAGGGTCAGTGGGTTTTACAGGAAACCCAATGCTGCTGCCAAGGTACTGCAATGACCAGATCATCTTATTAGAATATGTCAGGCAACTACTAGGACTCCAATCCCTCCTGTCATCTAAGCACAAAACAGGGATTGAGTTTTCAGTATCTATTGGGTATTTCTCTTGCTCAAAGATCTAGGTGGCAAAGTTGGCAGAGAAAGAGCTCCAGGATTTGAATTTAAAAGGATTTGATTATGCTAGGGAATTTTATGATCCCTACGGGAAACTCAAGAAAAATATGCCTAAGGCATATGAGGGGCATAAGCCTAGACTAGAGGATTTTTGGGCAAACCTTCAAGACAGTTTTGAAGTAAGAGAGAAAAAGTACAACATGTAATCAATACCCCAAATAAGGGATTTTGAAATTGAGACTAATCTCCCTAAAGACCTGAGGGTGAATTACTAGATGTTGCATACAAAGAGAAAGAAATTGATAAAATGCCCCTCTCCCCAATAAGGTGGTCCACAAATGAGGATGTGAATATAGAAAAGGTCTCCCAAGTGGTCATCAATAGGACCAAACAGTGGCTAAGTCATAGGGTTAGGCCAAGTGCTTCAAAGGGGAAGCATAAGGAGTCTACCTCAAGGGTACCCCAATCAAGGGGTTATAAGGAGTATGCTCAGAAAACAAGATCGAGCTCAAGAAAGAATACTTCTATTGACCCCGATGAAGTAGTGGGGTCCCAAGACATCACTGAAGACTTAATGAAAAAGCTTCATGTAAAAGTGAGGGAGTCTGAGTTATTGAAGAATGCTGCAGACCTGGGGGTAACATATGGATTAGGGGCGGTGCCACTCACTGAAGTCCTTCCACCAAGGACAACTATAGGACAGTCTATAGGAGAAGGTGCTCAGGAGCAAGAAGAAGGAACAAAAATAGATGAAGATGTGCCCACTCGGCCTCCTCCAATAGTTGCAATACAGGTCCCAGTTACCAATGCCCCTATGTCACCACCAGTTGATACAGCCACAATATTGCCCAGGACACAGGAATTTAGGCCTACCACAAAAACTGTAAGTATCCATAATATTAAGACTAATTCAAATCATGAAGAAGAACAAGGAGAAGAGCAACAACTAGTGGGAGGGGAGAAAGAATGAAATGTGGTAGAAGATTTGTTGAATGAAAGATTAGTCTTAACCCCTCTGGATCAAGAAGACCTCCTTAAGGATATAGCTGCTAGGTAAGGTAGGACATAAGAAAATGAGGAAGAGAGGATGTTTGGAGAAGAGGTCAATGGTAATTTGGAAGAGTTGCACAAGCAACAACAAATGAATGTTAATATTTCTCTTCAAACTAATCTGGCCCACCAAGTTGCTTCACCTTAAGATCCTAAATAGATAGAGGTGGAAGAGAGAGATGAAGTAGAGTAATAGGTAGATGTTCATATTGTAATTGCCGACATAGTGTCACATCAAGGTGATAAAGATAAAGATATACCATTACTTTTGAGAAGAAGAAGAGAAAGGTAGAGTTACCTAAAGTTACTCTATAGAAAGCAATCATGGAGGAGCCAAGAAAGGTGAAGAAACCTAAGGTTGTACATCATTTGTCGAGAACAGGTTGGTGAAGTGGTTGTGGATGTGGTAGTTCCACTTCACACAGAGGGTCAAGCTTCCCCAAAATACCAAGTATCTCAAGTAAAATTGGGCAAGCAAACAAATTGGGGAGAGTTAGATACTTTGGAACTTGTCACCAGTGTCGTCAGGGGATGAATATAGAAAGTTCATACCTCCCACATAGAGCTTAAAACATAGGTAGAGTAGTACAAACAATTGTTGATAGAGATGGACAAACCATTAGATACTTGCAAGAATGATAAATTACCGTCAACCTCATCACTCCCAGAGGGAGAGGTAAAAGCATTAATGGAGGTAAGATAGGTAGCTACTAAAGTAAGGTCATGGGCCAAAATAAATGCCTCAACAATTAGATTATTTTTGTAGAATACTATGAAGGAGTATAAGGAGGCGGTACAGGTGGGAGGAGCATTAGCTTCTGCTTCTCAGCAATGGGAATGAAAACTCAAAATGTTTAGTAAATAATTCAGGATTTTGAATAAAGTTTTGTATTTAGGAGAAGAGGTAATAATGGAGGAGGACTTGTTGTGTGGTTAACAGTTGTAAAATCTTGCAGTCTTACACATACATTTTGGAACTAAAGATCGAGATGCTTTAGCAGTATGTGAAGGATGTGGCAAACATTCGAGTTCCCCTCCTTAAGGGAATTTTTAAATATGAGGATTTTGTGAAGCACCTCCTCGAAATTTTTGGATTAGGGATAACTAATACAGGGGTCATGGAGGAAGAGAAAGTATTGAGTCAATGGGATGCATATGAAGGCCATCATTTGCAACCTCTGACTCAGTTTAATGTCACATTGATAGACAGATACATGTACCTAATCACCCAATGTCAAGAGGCATCATAAACAATAGGGGAATTGGAAAAGAAAAGAGAAAAGGCAGAGGAAATCTTAAAAAATTATAAATTTAGAATCAAGCATGTTGCTAATCCTCCTGCTGAAGAAGTTGCATGTATAATTAATAAATCATATTAAAGGAAGTAGAAGACGAACCTACAGTTGCTAAAGATAGAAGGATTTATGAGAAGAGATTTTGCATGAATTCTCCATTGGCACTTCGATGGTAGTTCTAACTCCTGTTCCAGTTTTGAACAAAATTTTGCATGACTAGGAAATCTTGGCTCATACAACATGCTCTTCGTAGTGCTTACTAAACCTCTGTTTCGTAGTACTTAACTAGAGTCTAGAGGCAGAAACTTGCAAGTTAACTGCGACTCCTAGTTTTTAGTTCTTAATTTAGATTATATTTATTTCCTAGAAAGTAGGGTAGAAAACTCCATAATTTGAGAAGTTGTATTCATTTGTAAGGGTCTACAAATTGATGATTTGAGGCCCACTTAGAAATTTTAGATTATTTTGCAGATTATTATGAACTTGAGTTATTTTTGTTACACATTCTTTGAGATTAATACAAGAAACAACTTGTATATTGCTTGATCTATGCATATATTCTATGAAGCTATTCCTTGTCATCCAGTAACGTCTATTATTTGGAATTAGCAATGTGGTTTGATCTTCTGTGTATTGCTTTATGAATCATATTGTGCACGTAAGTGGTTTATGAGAATTATTATGGTAGATGATATTATTGGTTATTTTATTTTCATAAGTCTGTGAAGTTGACGATTTTGTAGGTTTACTGGAGGTCCGTGGTTGAATGCTAATTTGTATAATATCTAATAATTTTTGGATTGCAGAGAATTAATTGAGTATCTTGTTAAGTTGTTATTGAATTGGTTTCATTGTTGTTTTCTTGTTTCCTTTACTCTTCGTTGTTTATTTTCCAGAGAATTTTAAATATTAAAATACAAAAAATAAAGAGGAAGTTAAGCTATTAATGATCAACGGGATTTAGTTTCAACCAACAAGCCCCTTAACGGTACAACCACATCAACCATTGGGTTGCCCATCACCATCGTGACCCGACTATAGAGACCTTGGAGTAGTGAGTTTTTCTAAACTTATTGATTTTCAGGAGAGGTGGTGAGTATTCACATTGGCTACCTAACTATTGGCGGGTGTGTCAAAGCAGTCATCAATAGGTAGTTTGAGTCAATATTTCAACCATTTGTTGTAAATTGGGTGAGATTTTTTCTTAAATAGGAAGGTCTCTTTAAAAGTCCCTTGTTAAAGGGTGGTGATTCTTGTTAAAAATCTTTGAGTTAGTGATCTTGAAGGAAGATCTTAGATGAACATTGAAGAAGTAACACAAACTGTAGAAAGAATAAGTGAAAGACACGCGAGTCTCAGATTTTTCAAGAATCCTCATATGTATGGGAGAAGATATTGCAAGGAAGGACATCCAATCAAATCATTAAATCAGGAATGAATGCATAAAAGATGGGCCTCTAAGAATACAGGTACACCTATATTTTCTTCTCTTGTTGAAAATTTACTGAAGAATATTATAGGAAGATTAATTTTGTTAGAAAACGGTACTTTATGGGAGGATTAATTTTGTTAGAAAGTTTCTTACTAGGTTTGCAGAAATAGTTAAGCCATTAAATGAAATGATGAAGAAGGATGGTAAGGTTGAATGGACAACTGAAGCAAAAGAGGCTTTCGCCCAAATCAAGAAATCCATCGCTAAAGCTCCTGTACTAACTAGCCCTGATTACACACTGTCATTTTACATATATTCTTTTGCTTCACTACACTCAGGAGCGGCTATTTTGATGTAGAGGCAAGCAGGGGACAAGAAGCCTATTGCATTTATGAGCTCTCCTTTCAAAAGTGTTGAGGTTAGATATTCTGATCTTGAAAAATAGGCCTTTGCATTGGTAAGAGTAGTCAAAAAGTTTAGACATTACATCCTGAGGAGTCAAATTTATGCAATTGTTCCTGACCAGGCAGTGAAGTCACTACTCATGCAGTCTGTACTGGGAGAACATTGAGGGAAATGGATGGCAATATTGCAAGAATTTGACTTAGAGATGCATCCAATGAAGTTGGTCTGAGGCCAAGGATTGTCTCAAGCCATGGCGACCGACATACCTCAAATCTAGTGCCAACATTATACGTTGAAGTCATTCACTCAGGACCCTTGGTACACCGATTTGGTGTTTATATTATTGAATAATAGGTGTCCTAAGGGATTGAAAACCACACAAAGATGAGCATTAAGGCTCAAAAGTGCTAATTATATGATCAAGGATTCAACACTTTATAGAAAAAATTATGAGGGTATCTACCTTCGGTGCCTTGATCATCAAGAAGCCCATAATATAATTGAGGAATTTCACAGGAAATATGGTATAGGTCATGGATCAGTGGATGCCACAACACATCAAATCTTGAAGGCTAGATATTATTGGCCTATCAAATTTAAGGACACTCATGAGCATGTTAGACATTGCCATGTGTGCCAAACTGCAGCCTCTAGAGAAAGAAATCTCGCTATGCCTCTCCAACCAGTGTTCGAGGTAAGACCTTTTGCTCAATGGGCACTGGATTTTGTAGGTGTTATTAACCCTAACTCATCTGCAAGACATAAGTTTATTCTTACAACAACGGATTATTGTACCCGGTGGACAGAAGCCATTGCATGTCGAAATGCTACTGCTGAGGTGGTCTTGAAATTTATTGAAGAGCATATGGTCACCAGGTTTGGTATGTCATTCGCTCTGGTATGTGATAATGGTCTTGCTTTTACTTCTGCACAGTTGATGCAATGGGCATATGAATATAAAGTGAATTTAAAATTTTCATCTAACTATTACCCACAAGGTAATGGAGTAGCTGAATCCACGAACAAGAACATCCTAGATGTCATCAAGAAGCTACTTGAGAAAAACCTAGGGATTGGCATAATCAATTGAGATACACCTTATGGGCTGATCGAACCAGAGTAAAAGCCTCCTTGGGAACTTCTCCATATTACATTGTCTATGGCCAAAGCCCTGTTTTCCCAATCAACTTGCAAATACCGGTCCTCCAATTAATGAAAGAACTTGACATTGAGGATCAGGTAGAGGTTCGCCTCTTAAATTTATTAAGAGAAAAAAGGTTAATATGCTACAACACTTTGCCAAGAACCAAGTCGTTGTTAAGCGATGGTTTGATGAAAGGGCCAAGGTGAAAGCTTTTTGGATCTCTGACCTGGTCCTATTATGGGACAAGGCTAAGGAAAAGAAAGGTGATCATCACAAGTTTGAAAGGTTGTGGTTAGGTCCTTACCAAATAGCTGAAATTCTAGGCGAAAACACTTTTAGGTTAAGCTCTTTGACTGGAGAACTGGTACCATTGCCCATTAATGGTCAGTTTCTCAAGCACTACTTCGATTAAATCCTCAATGAAGCTTGACTTGTTGTATATAGTAGTTAGCTATTTTTTTTTGGGTTGTGCTTCGTGTTTTTGGGCCTTGTTGTGTGTTTTCCCTTTTGTTTTTATTTTTGCTTGTTTGTTCTTTTGTTTGTTGAGTCGGGGTATACATGTTTTATTCTCAAAGATTCTAAAAGAAAATAGGTATCCTTTGCACGACATCTTGCCTAATTCTGAGAGACTTTGACTATCTGCTATTTACGACTTCATTGTCATTTGGTTAAGTTTCAAACTTGTGTCTATACTCATTCAAAGTGGTATATAATCATTTAAATATGATGTGAGTTTTGACTTTCAATTGGAAAAGGTTAGCTTGATAAACTTAGCACTAACATCACATTAAGATACATCAGAAAGTTTTATGAGATATCAGATAAACTGGTTTTCAAGTGAAAAATCCGAAGTCAAGGCGTTTCATGTTATCCACTGTGGCTCCCAACCCAGTTATCGAACTTCAATGTTTGAAAGTTGCTTGAAAGATTATTGAAGAAAGAAGTCATTCTCTATATCCTGTAATGTTTTTAAAAAAAGAGAGAAAAAAAAAAGAAGAATTAATCCTCTTAAGTAACTCAAATGGGTGTTTCAAGTAATCTCCATCGGGGCCATGGACGCTAGCCTGGCAGTGGAGCACTATTTGACGGGAACCAGAGGTATCTCTGTCGGGGCTATAGACACCTGACTGGTAGCAGAGCTATGCCTAGGATAACCTTGCATGAAACACGGTTAATGACTTCACCTATTTAGCTTGCGCCTAGTTTCCTCTAATTATTTACATTGTTGAAATGATGGAGTAACAAATCATATGCACACACTTAAGAGTTAATCATGTCTATTTCTCTTTTTGTTGTGTGTTCATTGCTTCACTCATCTTTTACTCTTATACATCATTTTGAATGATAATATCCTTACGTGTCAGGTTAACCAGAGGTTCTGAAGTTCTAAATTGCCTATAGTCATTTTTCCCAGATAGTCGCCATTTGTTATGCCTAGCATATCTATTTCCCCATTAGTCTCCTTCAGTCGAAATGTGGGCCCCTTTTTGTTTGTTTTTTCCTTTTCGGTCCTTTTTGGTTTTTACCTCGGAACTTCAGAGTCCCGAGGTCCCTTTTTGTTTTGACCTTGGTACTTCGAAACCCCGGAGTCCCGAGGTCGTCTTTGCTTGCCTGTTTCAGAACACCGGACCCCCAGAGTTTCAGGGTAGGGTGTTTTCTTTTGAGATCAGAACCTCGGGATTCTGGAGTCCTGAGGTCATGTTTAAGGTTTTGTATGGACGGGTTTGTGATGAGCTATAAATAGGGTTGATGGACTTTTTTAAAGTTCATTTGTGCATTCAGAGCTCCTCTTTCCTAGCTCCAAGTCGTGAACTTCCAAACCTCCGAGCTTTCCTTGGCATTTTCAAGCATTTGGATTCACCAAGTTGGTGAATTTTCTTGCCTTTCTTGTGGTTTCTAGTTTAGTTTTTCTTTTTTGTTTTTTTAACCTTCATTTTCATGTGCCTTTGTTTTTTGTTGCGTGCCCTAGTTTTTGCGCCTGGAACCCCAGAGTTCTCGGTCTTTCATTCCATGATCCCGGATCCCTGGAGTTTCGGGTCTTTTCATTCCATGACTCCGGATCCCCGGAGTTCTGGGCCTTCCCATTCCATGACCCTGGAACCCCGGATCCCCGAAGTTCCAGGTCTTTTGATTCCATGACACCGGAACCCCAGATCCCCAGAGTTTCAGGCAAATTTTGCATAAACCTAACCTCAGAACCCCGGAGTTCTGAGCCTTCTCCACTTGTGCCTAGCCCGGGGCCTCAGGACCCCAAAGTCCCGAAGTAAATCAATTTTTATCCCTAATATTGAAGACTGAAGATTTTTGTTTTGCTTGCATGTTCGAGTGGTTAGATGGACTCATCCTCTAGCAAAAGAGGCAAAGAAATTGATAGACTCCCAGCCACCATGAAGTATCATTATCAAGGACAGGTCTACGTTTCAAAGCTGGAATATCAAGTTTGATGGGTCATGGATACTAAAATAGGCCACATAGAAATTGAAGATATCAAGACTCAATTGGACAAACCTAGTTTGGAGGCCCTCCGTAGGAGAATCAAGAGATCTAGCCTAGTTGAGGCTAGTGTCTTCCCACAGTCGTTACAGGCACCAAGATTCATAATGGTCATTGCCCCATTCTATAACCCGAAAACTAGAAAGTGCATGGATACACAAGGAAAGATGGTCATAGACTTGTCTCCAGATATGTTGGGGTTCATCTTTGGAATCCCAACCAGGGAGGAGGTATTTCTATTAACTAAAGAAGAGGCTTTAAAAACATGGAATGACAAAATATCAGCCAGTAAGAGGCACATGAATACAAACTGGCTAGAAGAAGAAAGTGTTGGCATATGCACACTCCAATGAGACATTGTATGTGATTGAAGGTTTTGTCATTGATGAGAACCTTGCAATCCTATGGCACCGGCAAGACATTATACCGGAAAAGCATTACACAAGAAACCTTGCAATCCTATGGCACTGGCAAGACATTATACCGGCAAAGCATGACACCGGCAAGACAGTGCACCGACATCAATAGATCACTCAGGACATCGGCACCGGCACAGAAGAAAACAAGTATACCAGCACAGAGGCCGACGGATTTTTGTTATGTAATATTTTGTTTATTATTGTAAGCCGACTTGGCAAATTGTAAAATGACTCTTATATATAAAGGAGATCATTGTAGACATTAGTAGAAGTGATGTAGGAGAATAAAGAAAAATATTAGGCAGACCTAATGTGCGAATTATAGGTCAAGGGTATATGTAAAGAACAGAGTAGGAACCGGTACTGAATCTGGCATTAAAGATGCTATTGTAAAGTAGTACAAGTCATTCGATTAGTATAATCCTTATTGTAAGTCAGTGTGACTTCCCATTGAGCAGTGAGCTCTAGGCAGTTGGCCTTCCTACATGTGCAGGCCCCTATTGTAAGTAATATTCTCTTATTGGCCAATGAGTGAATATTGTGGGTCACAAATCCCATCGAGGTTTTTCCCACACTGGGTTTCCTCGTTAAACATCTTGTGTTATGGTGTACTTTTCATGTGGATATTCTTGATTCTATTTATTGCATTATTTCTTGCATACCGATACACTGTTATATTATGTTCTGCATGTTTTAACTTAAGAAATTCTTATTACCGATTAGATATTGATTCACCCACCCCTCTCAGTATCTGTGGGACCCCTAACAGAAAGAAAGATGGGTCTCAAGGCAATGGAGATCCTGAGGGCGGATTTCAAAGAGCCTCAAAGAGATTTAACCATTATGCTTAGCAGGGCCTTTGGCAAGCTAGATTGCAACCTTTTTCATCCGTGGATGTTCCAATTCATGAACACCATTTTAATAGGGAAACAATACTTTGACTGGCTGCAGATCCTTTGACAATATCTGCAAATAGATGAAGGAAGTTCAACATACCCAAAAGTTCTTTTTCACTTCATATGTCATCTGGGTAGTTGCTAGGGCTGGAAAGTTTCCAGGCCTGCAGGTAGAAGGTCAATTGCGAGAGGAGGAAGGACAGAAGAAGATATGGGGGTATTATCCTCAACTCACTCTAGCCAATGCCAAGACTCACTTCAAGAGAGTTAATGATGCTTTCGCTTTTTCGATAATAATCAAATTGACAGGAGATGCAGGATATCGGGTTAGCCCGGAGGCCATGGCTATCATCCGAGAGTGGGCATGTTTGTTTATCCAAAACCCACGCTCTACTTACATCAGGGTTAGCAGATTCACAGGTAACTTAATGCTACTGCCCCAGTACTATAATGATAGGATAATCTTGCTGGAGTATGTGAGGCATCTTATGGGCCTCCAGTCACTATTGTCCTCAAAACATAAAATAGGTTTCGATTTCCCAGAATCTATTGGATACTTTGCATGTTCTAAAATACAAGTGGTGAAGTTAGTAGAACAAGAGCTCCAAGATTTGAACTTGAAGGAGTATGACCATGCTAGGGAGTTCTATGATCCCTATAGGAAACTTAAACAAGCTATGCTAAAGGCATATGAGGGTCACAGGCCTAGCTTGGAGGACTTTTGGGCCAACCTACAAGATAGTTTTGAGGTTAGGGAGAAGAGCTATAATAGATTATCTATGCCATAGGTAAGAGATTTTGAGATTGAGACTAACCTCCCTAAAGACCTCAGGGATGATGGAGAGTTACTTGATCCAATTTATAGGGAATCAAGGATAGATAAGAGGCCCCTCTCCCCAGTAAAATGGTCTGCAAGCAAAGATACAAATATGGAGAAGGTCTCCCAGGTGGTCATCAATAGGAATAAACAATGGTTACACCAGAGAGTAAGGCACAGTGTATCAAAGACAAAATGAAAGGAATCCACTTCAGGGGTACCTCAGTCAAGAGGCCATAAGGAGTATGCTTGAAAGATAAGGTCAGACTCGAAGAAAAATACGTCCACCGACCTAGGTGAAGAAGAAAAGCCTCAAGAGAGCACTGAGGACTTATTGAAGAAACTCCAAGAGAAGATGAGGGAGTCTGAACTATTGAAAAAGGCTACAGACCAGGGAGCGACTGACGGATTAGGAGTGGTACCACTGGCCAAAGTTCTTCCACCAAGGATGGCTATAGGGAGCACTGAACGAGAGGGTACCCAAGAAAAAGAAGAGAGTGTAGAAGCTACTAAGGAGATACCCGCTCAACCACCTTCAACAGATGTCACAAATACTCTAGGCACCACTGCTCCTATGCCACCATTAGTTAATATATCCGCAAGATAGCCCAAAATGCAAGGATTCACATCTACCATTGAAGGAATGAAAGTTAGAAACATCGAGCCTGATTCTGATCAAGAAGAAGAGGATCTTGAGCAACAATGACTGCTAGAAGGTGAACAAGAAGGGGATGAGGCACAAGACATATTGAATGAGAGATTGATTCTAACTCCTCAAGATCAAGAGGACCTTCTTAAGGATATAGCAGTCGGGCAAGGGGAAACAAAGCTAGGTGATGAAGAAATGGCATTCAATGAGGAGGTCAGTGGTAAACTAGGAGAGTTGCACAAACAACAAACTCTCCAAGCCAATTTAGCTCGTCAAGTTATACCACCTCAAGACCCTAGACAAATGAATACAGAGGAGTAGGTAGAGGTTCATGTCTTAACTGCAGATATAGTGTCACATCAGGGTGATAAAGATGTAGATATACTACAATAGCTTGAGTTTACCTTCGGGAAGAAAAAGAGAAAAGAAGAACTCCCAAAGGTCACTCTACAACAAGTAATCATTGAGGAACCACCAAATGATAAAAAGATAAAAACCATCCATCATTTGTCAAAAACAGATCCTGGTGAGGTGATTGCAGATATGGCAGTTCCACACGAAGTTGAAGGACAGGTTTCTCTTGGGTATCAAATATCCCAGGTAAATTTGGGTAAACAAACTAAGTGGGGAGAGATAGATACTTTGGAGCTAGCCACAAGTGTTGTTAGAGGGGGCATTGAAAAGGAGCACACCTCAAATATGGAGCTTAAGGCACAACTTGGGCAATATAAACACCTCCTGATCGAAATGAGTAAACCTCTAGACTCTTATAGTGCTGATGACCTACCTTTAACCTCATCACTGTTAGAGGGAGAAGTAAAGGCACTAGTAGAGGTGAGACGAGTGGCTGTTGCTGCCAAATCCTAGACCCAGGTAAACGCGGCTAAGATTATGTTGTTCTTGCAAAATACAGTAGAAATATACCGTAAGGCGGTACTGGTAGGTGGAGCTTTGGCAACTTGCTCCACATAATGAGAGCGGAAGGCAAACACATTCAATAAACAGTTCTAAGTTTTGAAAAGGATATTGCGGCTAGGAGAAGAGATGGTAATAAAATAAGACCTCTTAGGAGGTGACAGCTATAAAAACTTACAGTCCTATGTATACATTTTGGAGCTGAATATTGAAATGCTTCAGCAGTATATCAAGGATATGGCTGAGATTCGGGACCCGCTCCTCAGGGAAATTTTGTCATACGAGAATTTTGTAATGAATATGCCAGGACCTTTTGGCCTCAGAGTAACTGATATGGGAATAATGGACCAACAACAAGTTTTGAATCAGTGGGATGCATATAAGGCACAACACCTAGGACCCGTGGCCCAGTTTGATGTCGCCCTTATGGACACATACACATATCCGATTACTCAATGTCAGGAGGTGGCGGACATGGTGAAGGAGTTAGAAGAATAGGGAACACATGCGGATGAGGTTTTGAAGAAGTATAAATTTAAAATCAAGCATGTAGCTAATCCTCCAGTCCAAGTAGTTGCATGTATAATTGAAAATTATAAAGCTTTTACCAAGAAATAAGGCAAAGCTTTAATTTTGTACTTTGAGTTGTAGCTCCTACTCAAGTTCCAATTTTGAGAGAAATTTTGCATGATTATGAAAACTTGGCTCACCTAGCAGGGTCTTCGTACTGCCCATGCAATCCCCAGTTTGTAGTTGTTTAAGTGGAGTGTCAGGGTAGAAACTTGCAAGTTAATTGCAACTCCTAGTTTCAGTTCTTAATTTAGGATAGGGTTATTTCCTAGATAGTAGGGTAAAGAACTTCTATAAATTGAGAAGTTAGATTCATTTGTAAGGGTCCCAAATTGATGATTTGTTGCCTACTTAGATATATTTTTTAGAATATTTTGGCAGATTGATTAAGAAGTTTGAGTTATTTTTTGTTATACACTCATGGAGATTAATATGAAAAGAATTTTGTAGATTTCCTGATCTACATTCATATTCTACCAAATTGTTCTATGTAATCTGGTAACGTCTATTATTTGGAGTTAGCAACATGGTTTAATATTTTTGTCTATCACTTTATGAATCATATTGTGCACGTCAGTGGTGTATGAGAATCATTTTGATAGGCCATATTGTTGATGATTTTATTTCCATAGACTTGTGAAATTGATGATTTTGCAGGTTTTCTGGAGGTCCGTTGTTGAATGCTAATTTGGATAATATTTTATAATTTCTTGGATTGCAGGAAGCTAATTGAGTAGTTCATTAAGTTGTCATTATATTGGTCTTAATTGTTAGTTTCTTGTTTCCCTTTACGCTTTGCATTTTATTTCCCAAAGAATCTTAAACCATAAAAATACAAAAAGAGAGGAAGTGCAGTTATCCATGACCAACGAGATTTAGTTCTAACTAGCAGGCCCCTTTACAGGTATAACCACATCAACTATTGAGCTTCCCATCACCGTCGAGACCCGATTATAGAGACCTTGGAGTAGTGATTTCTTTCGGACTCGTTACTTTTCAGGAGAGGTGGTGAGTGTGTCAAAACAGTCGTCAACACATCCAACAATTTTTCAATCTCAGCTTTAACAAGTAATTCCACTTTAAGGTGAATCTTTCAAATATTTTGCTTCACAGGTTTAGCATCAGGAACTAGGACAATGTTTTGAGTGACAATCTTAGGATCTACGCCAGGCATGTCAGAATATATCCAAGCAAAGATCTCAAGAAATTCATGTAACAACTCAACATATTGTTTTTGTTCTTCTTTGTAAAGATATTTCCCTATCTTGATGATCTTATCTTCAACACAAGGATCCATCTTGATATCAATGGTGTCATTTATTACGAGATTGCTTTGTGGAGGAGCTTCTCTCAATTGAGGAAATTCTTTAACCATCTCATAATTATTTCTTTCCTTCCCAAAGTAAGCTTCCACATTTAAACAATAGGGAAAACTACAATTATGGTGATAGCGAGGAGGGTTGTCATAAGCTCCCAAGAATTCAGCTAAGGAATCATCGGTAGAAAAAACATCCAAATCAAAGACACAAGAAGGGTCAAAATCAATATATTCTAGATATTTTAATGAGAGAGAAGAAGAAATGACATCAACAATGATAGATGGTCTCTTAGAGGCTTTAGTACGCTTGAAAGGATCATAACCAAGCCCAAATGTCATATCATGAAAGTTGTTTTCCAAGGTAACTTTGATCCCTTGTTCTTGAGCACCACATCCATTTTTATTATACCCACACCTAGCTAGGATGTGAAAACCAGGACCATAAAGGTTAGTCAATTCCAAAGAAGAAGGAAGATTTTCAAAAATTGAAGGATAAAAATCCTCTAAACTAGAAACTAAGGGAGATGAAATCTGAGAAGCTGCCACAAAGTTATTACTCAATGGCCCAGATAAAGTAGATTGCTTTTTAGGTTCTTCTTCTTCTTCTTTCTTCTTTTTGACCTTAGGTTCTCTAGGGGGAATTTTGTATTCCCCTATGAAATTAGGATTGAAATCAAGGGATCCCCAACCATCTTCTGCAAGAATCTATTCAAGTGAGAAATTTTTCTTAATCGTAAAGTCAATTTGAGAAGATTTTTCCTCAAGAACTTTAGGTCCACTTGAGGAGGCATCGGGGATCAATCCAGATATAGCAGACAGGTTTGATGAACTAGTCACACTAATTAGAGTAGAAACTTTAGAGGAATTTTCTAAGATAGTTAGGGAAGAATTGATTGAAGATGATTTAAAACTCGATGTTTATAAACAAGCCTGAAATCTCGTGTCTCCTAACAAGGTATATGTCATACTGTTGTAAATGAATTTGATTTCCCTATGCAATGTAGAGGGAACAACTTGCATGCTATGAATCCAAGGTCTTCCTAGCAACAAGTTGTATGTCAACTCTCCAGGCATAACATGGATGGGAGTAGGTAAAGTAACAGGACCTACCTTAATAGGCAAGGTGATGATACCTAGTGAAGATTTAGAAACATTATCAAAGCCACGGATAGTGAGAGAATCAGGCTTGATAAGAGATGTATCAGCATTGATCTTATACAACAAGTTAACACTACAAACATTAAGGCCAGAACCATTGTCCACTAATGTTCATCTTATCATGCTATCATTTATGATGACCACAATCATTAAGGGATCATATTTTTGTTGAATTTCACTAGAAGGTAGCTCATCTTGTGTAAACACAATCTGAGCTTTAGGTGATGTAAAAGAGTGAATCAAGGAAACCATATTATTGGATGTCACTGCAGGTGGGACATTCAATGTTTTCAAGGCATCTTGTAACATTCCATGGTGAGTCAAGGAAGTTTGAAGCAAATCCCAAAGGGATATCTTGGCAGGAATATTTTTAAGTTGTTCAACAAGATCGTATTCCTTACCAAGAGTTTGTGAAATACGGGGTACTTGAGGAAGAATGAGTTGAGGATCAGGTGGAGGAGATGGAACAACCAGAGGAGAGTTAGGTTGCCTATTGTTTCTTGTGTTATAGGTATAGGAAACTGCATTATAACTCTCCTTAGTAGGTTGTCTAGCATAGTTATAAGGACTCTTAGTGGGATTCCTTCCTTGAACCGTAATGATGGGTTTGTTTGGAGTGATAAAGAAATCATGACCATATCCACCTTGAACCATGAAAAGAGGTTGATTAGGAAGAGGTGAAGTTGGAGAAGGACAAGCACCTTGGACAACAAATAGTGGTTTTCTATGTTCATTCACATTGATCATGTTGATTAACTTTTTAGATGCATTATTCTTGCTTGAAAGTTTAGGCAAAGACATAAAGTCATCAAGGGCATCATCCAATAAAGCATGGTCATAGTGATTGAAAGGCTTATCTTTGGACTCAAAAGGACACATAACATCATAGAGGGAATCATGGGAATCAAGTATGTTGCTAGATCTAGTGGAGGAGTTGATAGGAATATACCCATGAGAGGGATTCAGCTTATCTTTGTCATCACCACGAAATGGCATACTAATAAGGTTGATTAATTTTTGGCAAAATGAGAGTTTAGAAGGCTTAGGGTTCAAAAATTCATCTAGAGATTCATCTAATTCATTCTTAATAAACTCATAATCAACAAAATTGCATACATCATCAAAGGCATGAACTTCTTGCAAATAGAAATCTGACATTTTGAAATGAAAATTGCATGAAACTTAAACACACAATGCAAGGAAAATGAAATAAAACTATTTTTTTTTCTTTTCTCTTTTTTGTTTTGTTTTGAAAGAAAATGAAATAAACTATATCTAGATATAACAATGCAATTTAATGCAAATGAAATAGGATTCATGCCAGGTTCACCAAGGATGTGTAGGGGAAAAAGTGAAACTAAGTATGGAAACCCTAATCCCACTCTCATACACACTCATGGAATGCGAAAGAGCCTTGGGAGGTAACACGCATCGGCTACTTCTTATGAGAAAGAGAGATCCATGGATTACCTCTTAGGTTTTATATTCCTTTGTTATAAATGAGAGAGAGGAATGATGCAAAATATAATCTAACTTAGAAAGCAAATCCTAATCAGAGAATGCAGATCAAAGAACAACTGATACACTATTGAAAAGTACATATGAGAAGGCAAAATAAAAGTTGCACGTGTGTCTTAAATATGCAAAAAAAATTCTGGGACCAGGCTGTCACGCCACTGTCTTGATTCTGCAATTCTGGAGCTATAACTAACATGAGGGATTTTGAGACCTGTGACTTTTTCTTTTGCCAAGTTATCATGATAGAGAATAGGACCAGGGTGCCACGCCCCTGTCCTGGGAAGGACCAATGTGCCACACCTCAGTCCTTGATAGGTTTCCTATACTTCTAAAGTTTCTAAGTGATGTAGATGCCTGTTCCACACATGTACCTACTTCCGGATTCCTATTTCTGCACCTGCAATCTAAAAAGGGAAAGTTTGAGGTGGATATATAGGGTTTTTTCATAGTGAAAAACCCATGTTGGTTATTTCCACCTCCATGAATAGTCGATAATGTACTAAAAATGTGTGTGCAAGAACCTTGTGTATATGCAAGATCCTAAGAATGAAAGTAAACAACCTAGAGCAACCTTAAAGAGTAAACCCTAATTACTTATAATTGACAAAGTAAATGCTCTAAATCCATGATGCATAGTGATCTAAAGCATGAATATGAATCAAAATGAATCTTATTCAAAGATCTGAAAACAACATGAAACCATGCCCAATCCCAAGGGAGAGGTACAAGCCAATTATCAGTCGGTGATCTCCTATTGCTCTTCTACATCTTCAAAAGCCCCCAATTGATAAAATGATGCTTGATGAATGTTTGATGGATGAATGTTGAATGTTGTTGAATACTTCAAAGATCTACTCTTTCACTGTAAACAATGCTCTAAAACTCCAAAAAACTACCCTTAGATTCTTAGAAGAAGACCCCTTCAAATGAAGAAAGAGAGCTCTTAAGTATGAAACCCTAGATCTTAATTTCATGTTTAGGTCGACCTAGGATTTGAATTTCCCATTGATCTTTTGGGGTTAAGCATTATCATATCATAGGATTGTTCTCCCTAAATTTTAAGAAAAAAGTTGTAGACCATGTGCATTCCCACCACGGTCCGACCAATTTTTCACTGAATTTTTAGGGTCGTTAGATATGTTGATATTAGAGCGCATCCCAAAGTTACAGCTAATTTTGAGATGTTTTGATATGTGAAATCAGGCCTAAAGGGTTGAAATAAGACATAATTAGGGTTTATGATCAAATGATTCATTGGAGGAGTAATATGAAAAGGGGCACACTTAGGGTAAAGGGACCAACTTTGTAATGTGTAAAGTGATGAGAGATGACCTTAGATTTAATTAAATTAATTAATTAAATGCTTAAAGGGGAATGAGAAATGCAAGATCCAAAACACACTAAGGCAGGTGCTAACCTAAGTGTGAAATTGTATCACCCTAGCAAGGGTGTACAATTTACAACACTACATTCTCAAAACTAGAGGTGGGTTTTGTCCTTAACATATCTAACCCTTACTGGTGCTAATTAGGCCTAATTGCCCCTTTCTATGCCTCAAAAGTTGGGATTGGTTAAAACTCCTTCACCGGTCCAATTGCCTTTGTGAATTGATGTTGGTTTGAGGTATGCACCTCCATATGGTAGTCCAATCCAATCATACTTCACCTCCACCCATCGGATTCACCCAATTAGAGCATGTTATCCATGATTCCTAATGCTTGCCAACTCAACTTGTCAAGCCTAGGCTATGGTGGAAAATCTTTTTTTTGACTTCCCCTGACTCAAAACCAAAAAGAAAACATAGAATACATTACATCCTAATTACACAAATTTTTAGAGTGGGTATCTACCGTGGAACGTTAGGTTGGAGCCATTTTGCTCTCAAAACCCTAGTTTTTAGGGCTCTTGAACCCACCTGCAACAAAATAAATATTATTCACAAACTACAACACTTCAACACTCCAAATAAAATAAAAAATGAAGGTAAGACACCATTCTAGCAATCCATGTGGACCTTTCTTGGATGTGTCAATCCGTATAGGTCATACAAACTTGCAAAGAATAGAAAAAACTCAGAAGAACACACCAAATGGGAAACCAAAACTTGTCTTATTTTATTCAAATCTTCAACAACTAATTATCCTCAGTCTTTCCAAGCCTTATACTAGTCTTGGAGTAGTTACACACACTCATAACCAATTGTGACAACCAACTAGCCGTTGGTGTATGAAAATGTTGCAAAGTTGCTATGAGCAACTTTTGCAACTTTTGCAATTTGTTGCATGGGTGAGAAAATTTGCTCAAACCCAAACTTGTCACCTTGAAATGACTCATATGACCTTAACAACCTCAAAAAAAAATCAACCAACCTACATTACTAAAAAAACAACTTATCCTATTAAGTGCTATACCTGGCACCCTTAAGAGCTCGCATGCCAACATTGGTCAAATAAAGACTCTTAGGGCCCTTACAATCATTTGAGCATACACTCAATGGCCTCTTAACCTTATTAAAAAACTAAAAACATGATTCCAACATCCAGGAAATAAACTCAACAAAAGTTGCTAATTTCCCCTACACCGCCCACTAAGATATGCTACTAATTGCACATAGTGAGGAACAACATAATACGGGGAAGGAGGTGCTAAGGTATTATTGTATGTATAGAAAGAAAGATTTGTATATCAGATTTTATAACATCAAGTGTTCAAACGTATCTTTGAAATTAAATACAAACGTCAATAGTATGACCATCCATGTGATGAAAAAGATAATATTCAATTTGAAGTGTTTATTTATTTTGAGTGGGAGGGAAAGAAATTTAACCATTATTTAGAAGTTGCCAAAACACTTTTTATGCTATGGACATAAAAAATTATTTTGTCGGATAGGAAGATTAGCAATTTGTTCTTGGAGTAAAAGGATTGGAAAATAAGAGAGATGAAATCCTACACCTTCTCTAGAGAATTGTGATGTAGGATCTATAGGGACCTTAATTCCTTGTTCAATTTTTCCAAGTCTTTGTACACTATAGCCTTGTTTAGAAATCATATTATAGCCAACTTCATAAGATATTTTTAACTGTGAAGAAGGACTTTCATTATGGATTTATTTGAAATTTCTTGTGTAAAGACATGTTGAAGGGTGAAGGGATGAATATATGAGGAAGGAATTATCCTTTGTAGAAAAATTATCCTCCAGATCACCACTATTCATGTCCACTTTGTTATGTTGGGGAGGAGGACATCCTTATCATCTAAGGCTTCATCTTTTCTCAATGTTATATTAGGGGATAGGTCATGAATAAAATGCATAACATCATCTTGCCTCAATATGTTGGTAATTAATATAAGCTCTAGGAGAATAAGGAGGATCTAGAGTGATTGATGTACTGAGATTAAAATATTTTTCTTGCCCCCCTTGCACTAAAGTATCTCTATGAGAAGAGGATGGTTCACTGTTACTCTTAAATGTTGTCCCCCCTTGGAGAGATCATTGATAGGAGTATTAATTCTTTTCTCATAGGATAACCTAGGAGAGGCACAATTGTTAGCCATTTCAATATCAACTCTAGGATTATCAAGGGTATTATCTACCAAAGCCTTTATGAAATCAACATGTTCCATTAATTTATTTTACAATATCATTATATAACAACATGAAACGTGGATTAAAGCTATAAAAAATTATTTATAAGTAGAAAATATGTTTGAAACCCTTATTATACAATATGTGAAAGTAATATGAAAAATGCAGGCAACATGAAATGAAAGAAGCTATTCTCCAACACATGATTTTGGTAAGTATAACATATAATTAATGTCATCACATGTGAAATAGAAAACCAATCAAATTTTATAAATTTCATTATGAATCAGATCTAAAAGTACCAAATTAGAAATGTGTAAAAGTGTCAAGTTCACCAGAATGTTTAGTGGTGAAATAGGGATCCACAAATGAATTCACTTATTTTCAAAAGGATCACCAAACATGAGAAAGAGAAGAAAAATTAATAGCTTCAACCCCAAATGGAATGGAATGCTGATTAGACTTTACCCTCTATTTGTTTGAGTTAGGAGTGCTTAAGGGATTTGAAATTCAATGTTAGATCTAGGGCCAATGATAAAAAAATAGACATAAAACAACATGAATAGTAAGCTATAGATGTTGTATGTAAATACAGAGCTAGATCTAAGAAAAAGGGATAGAGAGGAACCTGTGTCAAAAAACCTAGCTCAAAGGTATAGCAACAAGATTCTTGGGAAGTCCTAGTCCTCCAACTATCAGATGTGGACAAATAGGAAACTTTTGAAATCAAAATATCAATCGGAATCTTCTCCCAGAAGTTCATCAAAAAAATTTTAGACCAATATGCTTGGGGTGATCTAGTCCTCTACTTTTCACACCTGCAAAGCCAAAATTGATTTTTGTTGTCTGCTCTACCAGAAAATTTATTTGTAGCTTATGATTTTGTCGCCTACACACAAAAAGAAGGGAGGATGTGTTGTTGATATGGGTTTACCTAGGTCAACACCCAAGTTTGAAATCAACCCTTGAATTGAATTGAAATTATAAATGGAAATGTCATAGTAAATGTTGAAAGATATACCTCAGATCTATTGCAATTGATGAATTTTGGTGATACAATTCTCTTTGAATGCAATCACAAGTGTTGATGCAATAACATGATGAAAAATAAATGACTCAAACACAAACAAATGCTTGCATGAAGATTGATGTAATTTGTTTCTCAATGTTGAAAATATTGGAAGGATATGATGGGATGAAATGTTGTCTTAAATGCTTGTAGATGCTTGATGTCGCTTGATGAATGCAAGATTATGGATGATTGTGGATTGTAAAAATGAATCAAAAGGATTATCTTATATATGATTCCCAAGGTAATTTACCAATTAGGCCGACCTCCAATGGTCATATTGAGACATCAAAATCTAAAATCACTACGAAGGGGAAGTCCACTAACATAATTCAAAATAGGTTCTATTTAAGAAGGTCTGGTATGCTTGAGGTGCCCCTATCTAGACCAGGGCACCCCAAGTGCCTTTGTCTACCAAAATAAGGCAAACAAGTGGGAAATATAGAGTGCACAACCCAAGGTCAAGGTTCTATTGGTAAACAAATTTGTCACTATGATTGTTTCTTTGATATTGACCTTATTTGCCTGAAGAGCAGTGACAATTGCGTCAATAGTTGGAGATGTTGCATTAAAATTATAATCTTCCTTTGTGTTTAAGAGTGGAAACTCCCTCATGTGATGGGGGTATTTTTAATTTCTATGTACTTTTATCCTGAAGTACATAAAGAAGAAAACATAAAACTAAAGAAAGGTGAATAATAGAAACTTTGATTATAGACATACGAATACCAAACAAGACTTCATGAATGATAACAAACTATAGGGGGTTTAAGCACAAAATAAGTTTTGATATGCAATGCTAATGAAAGAAGGAAAACATATTTTGATATACGAAAAAAAAAGTTACCTAAGCACATTCAAACTAAGATACCAAGGTATGATTGTGTTTCATCAATTACAAATATCATTGAACTGAAAACCAATGATTCACACAAATACACAAAGGGCTTATCAATTTAACATACAAGAAATCAATAATAATAACTCATAATAACATTCTAGACATACAAATCAAATGCACTCTTTATTATCCTTTTGAAAACATACAAGTTTAAAAGCTCTTAGGTACAAAGTGTGAACACCAAAAATCATCAAAATGTCTTTCTAGGAATTTCTATAGAGTTTCCCCCTCAGTAAGAGTCTCCATTTTGACAATGCAAAATCCTTGAATTTATAGGCCTCACACAATGACTAATTCATAACCACTTTGCCTAACCACTTAAGTTAACTACTTAGGGAAACTACCTAAGTTAGCCAGTTAGGATAACTACCTAAGTTAGCCACTTCTAAGAACTACCCTTTTGGATACAAGTTAGTGTTGAACATCTGAGATACCAAGAGGGGGGGTGAATCAGTATTCCTTTAAATGGATTAAAACCCTTAAACAACCATCGACATAACATAATTAAATGCAGTAAAAGAAAGAAAACTATGATAGAAACACATAACACTTGACACCAGTATCTTTACATGGAAACCTGCAAGGAAAAAAACACAAAGAGGGTTAACTCTCAATATCTTATAACAAGTTACGAAATATTACAATTGTGCTCACTGCACAGCTCACTATCGGAGGGCTTACTACCCAGAAATAGATACAAAAATGAACTATTATAGTTGCATCTCAAGCATTCATGGAGTAAAATACCAATTAGGTTCAGTAAACAAATTATGCACACTTCATTAGCTCTTATATCACATATCACCGCATATCACTACTATTGCTTCTTCTACATATATTTTCACCAAAACATCATACATACATACATATCGATCCATATTTGATTCATGTCAACTATATATCCTTCTTACCGCTACACTTTACACACTACACGATTCATCCACATAAGTTGGTCAAAACATTATACAAGAAAGTGTCCACTAGAATTTACATGCTGCGACCAATCCCTAGTCTTGTCCCAAAACCGCAAAATAAAAAGTGTTAATTTGACAAAAATATAGACCCTTTGAGTTGAGTATCTTATTCCAGAGAAACAGGGTAACTGTTGGATAGGGCTTATGGACCATGTGTCTTTCCGACCTTTCCATGCCAGCATGAGAAAACTTGAATATAGGTACTTTATGCATCTTCAAGCTTAAAAATGAAACCACAAATAGATATAATTAACTGCGGAGGAGTGCAGACCAAAATAAGACTCATGTAAATGTAGTCTATCTTGCCAAACTAACCCAAAACTACCCAAGAGCATTAAGCTAATGTTGCCAGCAAGCATCAATGACAACATTCCAATATTTAGGATTTACCTTACAAAAATATAGCCCAAAATCTAACTTCTAGTTATAAAAGTGACTTAAGTCACTTTTACAATGAGGTACCTTGAAACTTATGACTTTGGAAAAAGAGCAACTTATTGATCATGTTAGAGGAAGTTTTCAATATTTGTCTTCTTTTCTCTTGATACTTTTTGATAGTATCCTTGATATTGACATTGTTTGTCACCATGTCCATAATTGGTACTTGTAACATACTCGCAATTTGGCCAATTAAGAATCCTAAACTTACATATTTCTATTTGAGACATATAGGTAATCCCTAAGCCTCTGCAACAGTGAATAGAGATGTAGTAACATAGATATATTGATGTGAGCATTCATGTTTCTCCCAATCCTAAAATCATTCATTTAAAAGAGTCCTAAATTTTGACTGCATATGCTTCCGCTATATTTAATCACCATATAACTAGCTTCATTGGCACTAGGAATCAATGTGGTTTAAATGGGATGAGAATCATCTATTATATCTTGTGGGCCACTTGTTGATTTTTCTATTTGATGGGTACAATCTCCTAGCAAGAATGATTCTACCACTATATCTATGATCTTTTGTATATCTACATTGAGATGTGTTACTTCAACAAATCCCATGTGATTTGAGTATCTTTTCAACTCTGTGTGAAGTCTTGGCATCTCTTTTAGAACTTTGTCCTAAGCATGATTTTCAACCAATTGATGTTCTACTGCTTCCTTGACTCTACCTTCAATCATCAGCCAAATAAAACTTTTCTCTCTTATGCTCTAACCAGAGTTGTATTCCATTATCATAGCATGCTCTTTGTTTTGCAAGTTCACTATATTATAGATGTGCTTCTTGCAAAGTAGAATCTTCTTGCTTCATCTCATCATATTGTCTCAATCGTTTCTCAATGATATCAATTTTTTTATCATATTACTTAATCTTTTAAAGTATCCAATATCTACAATATGTGTCCTCCATAAAATGATATCTCTCAGAGGCTTTCTATTAAATAGTTTATGTGCTTTGTCTAGTTGTACTCTCTACCATATGCGGCCCATGGAAAGAAGTAAGGCTCGGCCTTACACCTATCAATTATGTTATTTTAAAGTTTCCAAAGTCTTTTCAATAAATCATTTTTTGTGCATATCCTATAATCATACGATAATTTTGATAAAGGTTTTGGCTTCATACATGCATATTGCATTTGCTTAAAATTTTCTAAAAGCCTTTTTCAACAAAATCGCATTTTTTGCATATGCCTACAATCATTTTCTTCCATGAGGCCATATTTCACACAAGTGTTCCATGTGAATACATTTCTTTTAAGCATTATCTCGAACAATTCACTGCTTGCATATCAACTAGAGCACTTCCAACTATATTTTTTGTCAATAATCCCTCTATGTGAATAGAGATGATGTTGTCAAAGGTGGTGATTCAAATTTGCACCGGTGTATTGCATTCACTTGAATGTTTTTAAGTTATTCTCAACAAATCCATTTTTTTGCAGATTTTGCTATCACGACATGCCAAGAAATCATATTACTTGTGCGTTTCTAATGTCTTTCAAACAAATCCATTTTGTGTATAACCTGCGATGATTGCAATCAATGTGATGATGTCTCCCTTTGAGCTTTATGTCAAGTAGTTTACCTGCATTGTTAATGCTTCCACTTTTCACATACATGTCAACCAAAGCTTTCATGATACATCAATAAAATTCTGCAATCCTTTATGCTTTTATGGACGTTCGTATACAGCTTACAAAGCTCCCATTTAAGAAAATAAATCCATTTCCATTGTTCACATATCTATAGATGATATCTCTCTGAAGCGTTCAGTCGTACATGTTCATGTGTTTTGTCTATCTTTCTACTTTTGGTTTCACAACAACGAGTTGCTTTGTTTGAAAGTTCATAAAAACCATTTCAACAAATACATTTCTTGCAATCTTCACAATCTCTAGATCAATGAGATTACGTTGTTATTTTGTCAAAAATATCTATACATGCACATATTGTCTATACAACCACATTTTATACGCTCTATTATATAAAGAATTACAACAAATTGTTTAGTTAGTTACAATGTTCTATAGAGCATTACAACATATACAACAACTTATTGATAATCACTGTGAAGACTTCAATTACTTTAACTTCTTTGTTTCATCAGTGACTTGGATGTCTTGGGTAATTATGCGAAGTGACTAATGCAGAAGTTTTAATAACTGCTTCATCCATTGATCATTGTTATAACTCTGAAAAATTATACGGAAAGCCTGATTAATGAATTTATATTGGCATTGAGAGGTTATTTTAAAATTTCATTGGCAACTTAGGAGACTTACACAACTAAACAAAATGTTGGAATTTATTGTTGCTCTAAGCCTGCAACTCTGCCCCCATGTATACTCCCATCTACATGTCAAGAGAGCTACAACAAACAACCTGGAAAATATTGTGTTGGGATCTCCACCCCAACAACTCCTAACGTGTACTGCACATTGTGGAGAAATTAATGAAGGTAGTTGAGGTTTGAATTTTGAATTTGTGGGAATTTTGAGTGGACAGCAAGTAGACAAAAAGGGATAACATTCTCTAATCAAATAAGTTTCCAGAAAATCTCCAGCAGAGAGTAGTGCAACTCAAGAGAATGAGAAGACAAATTAGACAGCAGTCTAAGTAGAGGAATTTTGTGAACAATAGCAGCATGTGTGTGAGTGCGTGTAGTTTGTCAATAGATAAAGATAGCTCTTGAATGTGTGGTCTATCAGTTGAGCATTGATTGCTCCTAACTGTGTGCTCCTAACTGTGCGCAGCTCCAAAGTGAGCAGATTTGATTTGTAGTGAGCTCAGAGAAGCTCTATTTTGTATAGTTGAATGCAGCTCTTGATTGCTGCCTATAGATTATAAGTTTGTAGTTATTTATGAATATTTATTTTGTGTTTTTTTTTCTTGGGTCATTTAATAGAAAGCAAAGAATTTGCATGTCTCCTACAGTTTTCTTTGTTGGATTTGTATTTCCAACCACTGTTCAAATCTTTCACATGGTATCAGAGCTTCACTAATCTAACTTTCTCAGTCCCCTTGTAGCAAGTTTGGGGAATTTCCCATGCTTCCTTAGCATAGTTAGTTGCTGCTATTCTGGGAAATATCACCTCTGTCAAGGCTAGAAGGGGACTGATAAAGTCAGATTGGAGAAGCTCTGATGTCAATGATTTGAATAGTGGCCAGAAATACAAATACAACAAAGATAACTATAGTATTGTCTAAAAATTAATGGTAGATGGTTTACCAAGGATAGAAGAGCCTAGTAGCAAGTGTGAGGCTTGCATTTTTGGTAAGCAACATAGGCTACCCTTTAAAAAAGGCAAATCTAGAAGGGAAAGAGCACCATTGGAGTTGGTGCATGTTGATTTGGTTGGCCCTATGCAAACCATATATATTGGTAGCAACCAATATTTTATGACCTTTATAGATGATTTCAACCGTAGAAGATGGGTTTATTTTTTGAAGCATAAACCTAGAGCTTTTGATAAGTTTTTGTTGTTTAGAGCCCTAGCTGAAAAGGAGAGTGGATATTGCATAAAGATCCTAAGGTCAGATCATGGAGGAGAGTATACCTCTAATTCTTTTATTATTTTTTGCAAGCAAAATGACATCAAGAAGAAGCTAACAACCACTTATACTCTACAACAAAATGGTGTGGCTAAGAGGAAGAATAGGACCATTGTTGAGATGGAAAAGAGAATGCTTAAAGAAAAAGGATTGCCAAATGAATATTGGGGAGAGGCTATAGCAATAGCAGTATATTTGATAAATATAAGTCCAACCAAGGTGGTTCATGACAAGATTCCACAAGAGGTGTGGTCTAGGTGCAAGTGGATGGTTGATCACCTTAGAGTGTTTGGGTGTGTGGCATATGATCATGTGCCAAAGGAGAAGAGGAAAAAGTTGGATGACAAGGGTGATCAATGCATTTTCACGGGCTATAGTGTTGAGTACAAGGTATATAGATTGTACAACTCACAAAGAAGATCATCATAAGTAGAGATGGTGAGTTCTTGGAGAATGAGTCATGGGATGGCTTAGTGGATACCTCTTCATCCACCTCACAAAGTGTGCCCATCAATGATGATGAAGATGATGAGTATGAAGATTGGGAAGATGCTCCTGACAGATCTAGATAGCTCCCAATAACTCCTAATGGATATAAGCAGCCAAGTAGACTGTCAGAAAATTATCAAAGTCTAGTGAGCTCTCGATAGATCCGAATAGCTCCTGAAATCTCCTGACAACTTTGGACATCTCCTGATAGAAACAGGCAGAAAGGCAAGCAGCTAGAGATAGCCAGAGAATCGAACCCTAAATGCTCCCGATGGTATAAATCAGAGTCTTCACAACACAATAGCAGCAATAGTGAGAGTTCAGACCCCACTCTCGCCTCCCTAAAGCAAGACCAAGAGTCTAAGGGAGATCTACCCAGGTGAAAGGTATGAAGAAGATTTGATGAAAATGTGAACTTTGCATTATTTTCTCATAGTTATCCAATTTATTTTTAAGATACTATTTAATAGGATAAATGGTGTGAGGCCATGGATGAGGAAATAGATGCAATAGAGAGAAATGATACTTGGGAGTTAACTAATTTTCCTCCCAACAAGAAAGTTATTGGGGTTAAATGGGTCTATAAGGCCAAAAGTAATGTTGAAGGAAGAATAGAGCGGTATAAGGCTAGATTGGTTGTCAAGGGGCACAAATAGTAGTTTGGGAGAGACTATGATGAGACATATACCTTGTTGCAAGAATGGAGACCATGCAGATAGTTATAGCTATTGCACCCTAGCACAAATGGAAGGTATTTCAAATGGATGTGAAGTTCGCCTTCCTTTATGGAGTGCTAAAAGAAGAGGTTTATGTGGAACAACCACCTAGTTATGAAGTTCTGGGTCATGAAGGAAAGGTATATAGGTTGAAGAAGGCTCTTTATGGGTTGAAGCGAGCTCCATGGGCATGGTACAGCAAGATTGACTCATATTTGATGAGTAATGGCTTTGGCAAAAGCGATGTTGAGCCCACTCTTTACATCAAGATAGCTAATGGTAAGATTTTCATTATTGCCTTGTATGTTGATGATTTAGTTTTATTGGGGATGATGATTTCCTCATTGCTGATTTTAAAGAGGCCATGAAAAGAGAGTTTGACATGACAGATTTAGGTCTTTTGAGGTATTTTTTAGGCATTGAAGTAAAAGAAATGCATGATGGTATATTTATTTCTCAAGAAAAGTATGCTAATGAGATATTGAAGAGATTGAGAATGCATGAAAGCAAGTTTGCACCAACACCAATAGCCATAGGTCTTAAGTTGAGAAAACAAGATTGTAGCAATAGTGTTGATCTGACCAGGTTTAAGAGTTTGGTTGGAAGTTTGATGTATTTGATTGCAACTAGGCTTGATATAATGCATGCAGTGAGTCTGATTTCCAAATTTATGGAGATTCCAAAGGACACCCATTGGAAAGTGGGTAAGAGAATCCTGAGGTATGTGAATGGCACCAAGGGATATGGCATTTTGTATAATGCTATGAATAATTTTAGGCTAATTGGTTACATAGATTCTGATTGGGCAGCACGTGTAGATGATTGGAAGAGCACATTACGCTATGTGTTCCATTTGGTTTTGGGTGTAATCTCATGGGCTTCTAAGAAGCAACCCATTATTGCCCTATCAACAGTTGAGGATGACTATATATTAGTAAATGCAATAGCATGTCAAGCTATTTGGCTGAGAATAATCTTGGCAAATTTGAAGGAATAACAAGAGGATGGAACAACAATCTTTTGTGACAATGTTTCATCAATTACATTGATCAAAAATCATGTGTTTCAGAGAAGATGCAAGCACATTGAGATCAAGTATCACTTCAATAGAATTTTAGTTGATAATGGTGAAATAAAAATGGAATTTTATGGGTATGAGCAGTAGCTAGCAGACATTTTCACCAAACCATTGAATAGAGACAACTTTGTATGCCTAAGAAGAAATATGGGCGTAGTAGATTTGAATTTTGACTGAATTTGTTGGCTAGAGAGTCAAGGGTGCCATATATGATGGTGCATGAACAAGACTCTAATGAGGACATACCATGTTTTGTAGACACTGACATCAATTCATTCAGAATTGAAGAATTCCCAAGAGAAGAAAAGGAACAACCTGCACCATTGGATAAGGAGGTACAAAAATCATCAGATGATGAAAACCCTTGGACAATGTATTTTGACGGAGATCGTTCAAAGGAAGGCTCGAGTGCAGGTGTATTGTTTATCTCACCCCATGGAAGAACTTTCAAGTTTTCTTTTACTCTGTCCTTTGCATGCACAAATAATGTGGCAGAGTATGAAGTATTACTTTTGGGATTGAGACTAGCAAAAAAGCATGGGATAAAGAATCTCAAATTTATTGGAGATTCAGAATTGGTCATATCCTAGAACAAGTGAAAGTATGCATAAAAAAAAAAGATTGAAACAGTATAGGATTGTTGTATGGGATGAAAATTGAGAACTTTGATGCATTTGGCATTGAATGGAAAGAAAGAAGCCACAATAGGATGGCAGATTTACTGGCTAATATTGCATTAAGGCTAGAAGATAAAAATTTTGTTGGAATCCCAAAAGTTGAGGTTCAAACTGGACCATCAGTCCCTGATAACATTGAAAGCTGGTAATTTTTCAATGATGATGTTGATATTCTAAGAATCCTACATTGTGTGGATGAATATGAGAATTAGGACATTGATTTTAGTGCTTTTGTACAAACAACAGATGGAAAAGAAATATTTTTTGGGAATGAGGTGCTTCAGCTAAAGACAAACAAGATTCCCAAAAGATTGGTTTGTTAGAAAGGGTGTTTGATAATCAAGATAAGGCTAAAGTTGCTACTATTGCCCCACATCCTAAGGATTTGGAAGAAGTTGACCTTGGAACTGAGGGAGCGCCAAAGAAGGTGTATATTGGTAAGAAGATGTCACCTAAGGTGGGGAAAATGTTGATTGATCTATTAAGAAAGTATAGACATATCTTTTCTTGATCAAATGATGACCTAAAAGCTTATAGGGAAGACTTATTTCAACATGAGATTCCTTTCAATGAAGATGCTAAGCCTTTCAGACAATAGCAAAGGTCGATTAATCCAACATTGGCACCCAAAATGCAAGAAGAGCTTGTCAATCTTAGGGATGTTGGGATCATAAAACCTATTAGACATTCATCATGGGTGTCTAACCTGGTAGTTGTAAGAAAGAAGAATGGAGATATTAGACTGTGTGTTGATTTCAGAAATCTTAATATATCTTCATTAAAAGACAACAATCCATTGCCTAACATGGAAGTTATGCTTCAGAGGGTCACAAGATGTTAACTTATGTCCATGATGGATGGTTTCTCGGGTTACAACCAAGTGATGATTAAGGAATCAGAGTGGTATAAGATTGTGTTTACTACACCTTGGGGAACATATGTTTATGTAAGAATGCCTTGTGGGCTAACAAATGCAAGAGCAACATTCCAAAGAGAAATGAATGTTGCATTTTTTGATATCATAAATGTGTTCCTATTTGTTTATCAGTATGATTTATCAGCTTACTCTAAGCAGTAAGGTGATCATCGTGGTCATTTTGAAAAAAAAAATTAACAAAGTTGTTGATTATGGTATATCCTTAAACCCGAAGAAGTGTGCTTTTGCGGTAACTGAGGGTAATTTGTTGGGCAATATTGTGTCAAAAGATGGTGTAAGGATTGATCCTGAAAGGGTAGAAGCAATTGATAAGGTACCTCAACCCAAGATAGTGAAAGGTATTCAATCTTTCTTTAGGCAGATAAATTTTCTCAGAAGATTTGTCACTAACTTTGCTGAAATTAGTAGACCTATTTCTAAAATGTTGAAGAAGCGTGCAAAGTTAGAATGGGAAGGAGAACCAGATAAAGCATTCCAAGAAATAAAGCAAGCCATAAAAAATGCTCTTGTTTTGAAAACACTGGATTATGGTAAACCAATGCAAATTTTCTCATTTGCATATTTCCATACTGTTGTTGCAGTCTTGTTGCAAAAGAACTCAAAGGGTTTTGAACAACCCATTGCTTTTTTTAGTAAATCTTTGCAAGCTGTAGAATTGAAATGTGATTTGAACGAAAATCAGTCTTATGCACTAGTGAAGGTTGTTAAAGCTTCCAACAGTTATCTAATAGAAGCAACAGTGGTTGCATATGTGCTTAGTGCAGCAGTAAAGGACATCTTCACACAACAAGAGGTGTCAGGAAGAAGATGTAGGTGGATCAACAGGATCCAAGAGTTTAACATTGATATCCAAATCACCAAATTGGTGAGAGGATCAGGATTGGCCAAATTAATGGCTCAAAGAAATTTGGATGCCAATTAGATAAATGTTACAGAAGAAGAACACAGAGCTTATCTCTGTGATATGGATGGTTGTGAGTGGTATGATAATGTAATATACTACTTACAGAAGATGACATGTCCTGAAGATATGAGTGATAACAAAAGGAGGAAATTAAAGTTACATGCTATAAAGTATGCTATTGTTAACATAAAGCTTTGGTGGACAAACAATTATGGTGTCATGTTAAAATGTGTTGACTAGGACTAGGCCCAGAAATTGTTGACAAAAATTCATGGTGGGGTCTATGGAGGACATTATATGGACAAGACAAATGCACACAAGATATTGAGGGTTGGGTTTTGGTGGCCAACAATTTTTAAATATGCACATCAGCTGGTCAGAAAGTGTGATCCATGCCAAAGGTTTTCTGGGAAGCTGAAGTTTTCAGGGAATCTGCCATTAAAGTCAGTAGAGGTGCAGACTCCTTTTCAGCAATGGGGCATAGATTTTATTGGAGAAATAGCATGTGAATCTAGTGGTGGTCATTCTTGGATTTTGATGGCCATTGATTACTTTACAAAGTGGGTAGAGGCTATTCCAACCAGGAGAGTAACTAGTAAGGTTGCCATTGATTTCCTTATAGACAACATATTGATAAGATTTGGATGTCCTGAAAAGATAGTATCTTATAATGCAATGAGTTTCAAATTGAAAGAATATACTGATTTTTGCAATAAATATGGCATTCAGATATTTTACTCATCACCTTACCACCCACAAGGAAATGGACAAGCAAAATCAAGCAACAAGAGCTTGATGAATATTATCAAATGAGTCCTAGAAAAGAATAAGAAGGCCTGGGACTCAAAGTTGAAACTTGCAGTTTGGGTTGATAGGGTAACAGTGAAAAAGAAATAGGATGTGCTCCTTTTGACTTGGTTTATGGAATACATGGAAGGTTTCCCCAAAATAATTTGATGGAAATGTATAATTTTGTCCAAACTTATGATAATGATATAGATGATGATATGCAGTTGAGGGTTGAAGCATTGATAGAACTAGAAGAGACTAGAAGAGAAGCTCATGCTAAAAATGTAAAGTTACAAATGCAAGTGAAAAACTTGTATGACAAAAGAGCAACTACAAGAAAATTTCAAGTGGATGATATGGTTCTGATGTGGAATGCTAGATTAGAAGATATATGAAAACATGGCAAATTCGATGCCATTTGGCTTGGGCCATATCTAATTTAGAGCAAGTGGGGGGAGGATTCATATTTTGTCCAAGAAATAATTGGTGACACTCTTGAATTGCCTGTCCATGGACAATTCTTGAAGCCCTACTTTTCTTAAAGTAGTTTTCTTCCATGAGCATTAGATTAGGTTTTGTAAATAATAGAGTAAGTTTCCTTTCTGTTTAAGTTGCCTTGTCCGGGTAGCTTCATGTTTGTCTTCTTTGAAAATGGTCTTCTCCACCTGAGATTCTGAATTCTTGCTTCATTCGAGTGAACTGAACATCCCCAACCAAAGCCATTGATAGTCCTGCAAAATGAATGCAAAAAATTTTATGTCCTCGTGAAAAAGTTGGTCATTTTGGAGTATTTTTTCTCCCTGTTGTAGCCCTCAAGCTTAGGGTTTAGGTTTTGTGCATTCTTGATTAGGTCCTATTGCTAAGCCCCTAAACCTATTCTAATTTCCCATTACTTTATTACCTTAGGTCTGAGGGTCATCCCATCGTAAAAGGGCCCATATTATTTTCCTAGGCATTAAAATTTTATGTTGCCCCTTATTATTTTCCTAAGTCTTATGCGCTTTATTTTAGCCCCGTGATCGAGTCCCTTTATTTTCCAATGTTATGTCTATCTTTATTATTCTAGGCGAGTCCCCTTTTAATATTTTAGTGGCTGCTTTAATTTTTCCTAAGTTTGAGCCTTATTATTTATGTTGGTGTCTTTATGATAAAGATCGTGCTACTAAAGTTTCATCAATTTGCACATGCGATTAATGAATGGTGATGTTTTAATCAAATCAAAATGGTGCTTGATGGTTAAGCGGCTGAAGTTGGTGGGCACCGTGGCCGAAGGATAAAGCTCGAGCAGATCTGACGGTCCTCACGACCCCGCGATTGAAGATGCAAGGAGGATAATCATTGTTACATCACGAGATGATACCACATGTCCAAGGCGGGCCGAGGTAAGCCGATGGTGGGACTGATTGACCGCGATGAAATGGTGGTGAGATAGAGGTGAGTTGGACATGCTATGTCATACCTTTTGATGGGCCCGCTTGCCACATATGATAGACAATGTTAGATTGACCAATGTGGTTCGTGCAATCTGCCAACATGGAAATGATCAATGACTAAGATTCAAATTTGGTTCAAATGCAAAATGGAGTCATTTCTACACTCGCACGAGCAGTAATGGTGGATAGAACAGTGACTCTTCATTCCAAAAGGCAATTAAATACATTTTCTCGGCTATTTTGAATCACCAAAGCATTCAGAAGAGATCGAAGATCGATTCCAAAGCTGAGAGAGATTTCAACAACTTCTTGTAGTGCAAAATTAGGGTTTTCTGGTGCGATTCAAGCAGTAAGTTTGTCTGAGCTTTTTCATCTGTTTTAAAGAAATTAAAGTTATGAATTACATGAAAATCATAGGAAAAGAGTTTTAAATTGTTCTAGGGTTAGAGGTTAGATAGAGAAGGGTGATAATTTGCCTAAATTGTTGTTGCAATTTAAATTTCATGTTAGCCCTAGTCTTTTCCAACCCAATTTGAAAAACTATAGTAGAAACCCTAGTTTAAGAGATGGCACCTCGGAGAAATCATTTGGGATAGATGGAATACTTGAAGAGAAATATTTTTGATGATTTCCTAGACCAATCGAAGCCCTCAATGAATGACAAGTACCAGGGGTAGAGGTTTTCTCATGGACAAGCCCTAGGGGAGGGTTTAGTTGACAAAGCTTGCAAGATATCAGATGCCAAGGTGCTGATCTCAAGGCTGAATATGTTCAGGCTATGGTTTGGTCAAAGGAATTTACCAACCCCACTTTCACAAGCATGGCAATATGACTTAGGCAAATTGGTGGTGCCCAATGTGTTCAAGAATATTGACTTACTTAGATCAGTTGTAGATAGATATAGCCCAATTTTGAGGATCATAAGAGGCAATGAGGGAGACTTTTTTCTTTCTATCTCAAGAGAAGAGTTTCAAAAGGTTTTTTATTTATATGAGCCCTCTGTTATCTTGAAACCCATTAATTTGGAGGAATTGAAGAAGGAGTATGAAAAGACAAGTTATTTTATCAGAGAAAGATTGCTCCTATCCCACTTGGCTAAGGTAGCAGACACTCAATATTATATTGGCCCAAGTGCTGAAGAGCCTTTTCGAATCGAAGCCTTTGCACATTACTTCAAGGCTATATTTTTCTCACTTTGTCAAAAAACTAGGTCTCCACCCAAGAAGAGTAATCCCAAAGGCGTATATGCACATGGGGATTCAAATTCAGCATCCCCATTTTTCAGTAATATGTGACTTTGCTCCATACCTCACAGACAAGATACATGAGGGGTTGTTGCAGATTAAAAAGGGTGACATTGATACCTCATTCTATTGGTAATCCATCCTCATGTACATGTTCTTGTACAAGAATGCATATTTATTTCTAGAAGAGATGGAGTTGAGAAGGGTGGTTGATGGATAAATCATGTCAGTGCATGTTTGGAGCATGGATATGTCATGGTATAGAAAGGATGCCAGCTATGTAAGATTTTATAATCACTTTGCATCCAGGCTTAGGGCTCGGCTGGTAGTTAATCCACTAAGAATTCCAATAGAATTGCATGATTTTCTGAGGCCAATGGAGAGAAATCCAGAGTTGAAGCTTGAGCATAATTGGGGGGATATCATTACCTATTCCGTGAGCATGGTGATAAGACTATATGGTTTTCATGGATAGCCACATATACTACCCATTAATGTTCCACTGATATTAGGATTTGTAGAGGTTAAGTGGCAATTGGCTTGCATACTTGAAGAAGAGCTAACAAAGAAAGGTAAAGGCACATTCTTCCCCGATTATACTATGGTTCCTTATTTTGTAATTCTTAAAGGATGGGTCCATTTTGAGAAGGTTCTTGCTCCTTATTTTTTGAGAGTCAGCAATAAGAGGCATAGTGACCCAAAGTGTTTCTTTCACATGTTTAGAAAAAGAATAAAATAAACCCAGATGGCTCATTATTTTGATTTTCTAGAAGATATAATCAAGAACAAGTTTGATTTGAATAAGCAAGAAGTCAGAAAAGAAATGTTGTTAGCTTATAAAAAGATGATTGATAAAGTCCATAAGCTAGATCCTGATAACTCAATGATGAGTAATGAGTACCAAACCGGTACTGAGAGGGGGGGTGAATCAGTACAGGAACAATATCTTCATCCTGACCAGTTTGACTGCAAATGCTGTAAATGTCTGACAGATAGTAACACCGATCTGAAATAGAGTGCAACCAGTAAAGATAAGAATAACTATGACAAGTATTAACTGGTTGATCACTTAGCTTTCCACTCAACTTAATACTACACTTCCATTTCACCCTTATGCATGAATAGGTAATCTATCATCAGAAATATAATACCAGTTAGCTCAGCATGATTTACCTTCAAACACAAATCACTTAAATCATCACATGAAAAATATTACACATGACACACAAATTTTACACATGGAAACCCAACTGGGAAAAACCACAGTGGGGATGAATACCCACAAGCTACTTTTGAACTCTTTAGAAGTTCGCTCTATTAGGAGCCTAGTCCAGTTAGAGACTATTACAACAGGTTCTGCTAGGAACCGATCCTATTAGAGATCACCCGGTTAAGGGATGGCTAAATACCCGGTTAAGGGTTAAACCCTGTTAGAGGTTACCTTGTTAAAGGATTTCAAGAACTCAATGAGTTTGAGTCACCCGGTTAAAGGATTTACAGCAAGTTGATTAAAGCTACCCGGTTAAGGGATTTTCCAACTGTTGAAGTGGTTAAAGATCAACAGGTATTACAATGATTTGATAGTAGCACTCAATGCCTAATGCAGATCCACTTAAGTTCCTTCCTTCTGCACACACACAATGCCTCTTATCTCATCTGGTCTAGAAAGAATCACGTATCTCTTCACTTGGATACACACACACCATTTGCCAACAACTTTAGAAAGAAACACAACATCGACCTTATAGGAAACAGATAGGTCGGTGGCATAAACCCTAAACATTTAGGTTAAGCAATTTAGGTGGTTCAATCCTGGCCATTGAACACTTTGCATTTGAATACAAAAGTCTTGAACATATCTCAAGACATTCTCCATCATTCATTCTTCACCATTTTCATGGCGGCTTGTAACCCATCACACGTTCTCCACCATTTAGAAGGACTTCGCACATTCCCAAGGTAGATAGGATCAATCTCCTTCATGCAAGATCCTTCATGCACTCAAGCTGACATGGCAACATGATCGGATCTTCATTACAATGCTAACTCATCACACAATGTCATCGGTTGAGTCACACGGGCTTGGAACACTTCAACTAGAAACCCTTAAGCTAAGACTACCAACCGGTAGTCATTTCATGTTCAGTCCTCATAGAGAACATTCCATATGTCGGTTCACATTTCATCATACCGGTTCTCTTGGACAAACATACCACTTCACCTATTGCTCAATATATCAGTTTATATCATTATACCGGTTCACTTTGCAAATTGTTTGGCTTCAATATACCCGTTCACTTCTTTGCACATATACCGGTTCACCACATTGTACCGGTTCACATTTCAGCATATTGCCGGTTCACTCTTTAATCATATTGACATCAATGACAACATAATATCATCGTGTCAACATACTCAGCACAAATGCCAACAATCTCCCCCTTTGGCATTGATGGCAATATACAAAGATCTCGCTTTCTGCATCACATCTGCTCCCCATTGTTGTGGATATCTTCTCTACTTCACATCTTCCCCCCCTTTGACAATAATGCCAAAGTGGAGGCACAAGTTTTCTTGTTCCACTATGTTGCTCCCCCTGAGGAGTAGCATCCTTCAACACATCAATCCGGAAAAATTTGGACACTGCAATACCTGACTGATGTGGAGTACATACTTTCAATTCACCTCTTGAAGGGGCAACACCCCTAGTTCACCTCTTGAATAGGTAAATGAAGCCTTTGGTAGAGGCTTGTTGAATATATCTACTAACTGCTCCTTACTGGAAACATGTTCCAGTACAACTTCCTTGTTTTGAACCTTTTCCCTCAAGAAATGATCCTTGAACTCAAAGTGCTTGGTTCTAGCATGTGAAACCGGATTCTTGGAAATGTTGATTGCACTTGTATTGTTACAAAATATGCTTACCGGTTCAGATAGAGGAACTTTAAAGCCATTCAATACATTCTTCATCCAAATAGTTTGGGTACAGTTCATAAAGGCTGCAATATACTCCGCTTCTGCTATAGACTGAGAGATACAACTCTACTTTTTACTCATCCATGAGACCAGTCTACCACCGAGAAAGAATGCACCACCGGTTGTGCTCTTCTGGTCATCTAAATTACCAGCCCAATCAGCATATGTGAACACTTTCAGGTTGAAATCATTAATGTATGGATACCATAACCCATAGTCGATAGTTCCCTTCAGATATCTAAGAATCCACTTGACTGCTACCAAGTGGGATTCTCTAGGGATTTGCTAAAACCAAGCGGTAATACCCACTGCATGTGCAATGTACGGTCTGCTATGCACTACATAATGCAACTTACCAATCATTGATTGGTAATCCTTCTCATTTACCACCGCTGAGTCATCTTCTTTTGATAGCTTACAACCGGTCACCATTGGTGTACCAACCGGTTTACTATCTTCCATGCCAAAGGTTTTCAACACCTCTTTGACATACTTGGACTGAGTAATTAAAGATTCCATCTCTCATTTGTTGAATCTGTAGTCCAATGAAGAACTTAACCTCCCCTATGAGTGACATTTCAAACTCCTTTTTCATCTCATTAGCAAATTCATGACTCATCTTGTCATCACCTCCAAAGATGATGTCATCAACAAATACTTCACAGATCAGAATCTGATCTCCTTCTGATTTCAAGTAGATATTGCTATCTTCACTTGTTCTTTCAAATCCAATCTTCACAAGATGGGAGTGCAATTGTTCATACCATGCTCTAGGTGCCTACTTTAGTCCATACAAGGCTTTATGTAGCCTACACACCATGTCACTGTCTTCTGATAGGGAAAACCTATCTGGTTTCTCTATATACACCTCCTCTTCAAGTATTCCATTTAGGAATGCAGATTTTACATCCATTTGGTATACCTTGAATCCTTTAAAAGTTGCATATGCAAGAAGCATACGAACTCCTTCCAATCTGGCTACTGGGGAAAAGGTTTCTCCATAGTCTTCTCCTTCCTCTTGAGCATATCCTTTACATACTAGTCTAGCTTTTTTCCTTACCACTGTGCCATCCTCATTCAACTTGTTTTTGAAAACCCATTTGGTACCAATGACATTTTTATCCTCCGATCTGGGTACCAAAGACCATGTACCATTCTTCTCTATCTGGTCAAGTTCCTCCTCCATTGCCTTGATCTAGTCTTCATCTTTATGTGCCTCTTTTAATGATTTAGGCTCAAATTCAGAGATCATACAAGAATTTTCTCTGACCTTTCTTCTTGTAAGGATTCCTGCATCCTTATCTCCTATGATCTGCTTTGGATCATGATTCAGTTTGACATATCAAGGAATGCTCTTGACTGATTCCTCATGCTTTTCTTCTTCATCCTCATCTTCATCAGCATCAGCATCTACCAGTGTGAGAACACTATTACTGGTACTTGGCTGATTAGCAATCGGTTCCCAGAAGGTTGCTACCGGTTCATCTCTTACTTGCTTACTGCCAGTTTCCTCAGGTTTTCCAGAGTTTTCATCAACTCTAACATTGATGCTTTCAACAATTCTCTGAGTCCTATCATTGAAACATTTGAGAGCTTTTCTCTTGGTGGAATATCCTAGGAATACTCCTTCATCACATTTTGCATTGAACTTGCTCTGATGTTCACTCCTCTTGATATAACATTTGCTACCAAACATTCTAAAGTAGCTTACCACTGGTGTCTTACTGGTCCAATACTCATAAGGAGTCTTATCCTTTCCTTTCTTGATGAGTACCCGGTTCATTGTGTATACTGCAGTGCTCACAGCTTCTCTCCAAAAGGTGTGAGCAACTTTTCCTTGGATCAACATGGTTCTAGCTGCTTCAACCACAGTCCAGTTGTTTCTCTCTGCTAAGCCATTCAGCTGTGGAGTCTGGGGGGTAGACAGTTGCCTCTTGATACCATTCTCTTCACTATATTTGTTGAATTCACCGGAAGTGAATTCCCCTCCTTGATCATTTCTAAGGCATGTGATTCTTCTACCACTTTCCTTTTCTACCAATGCTCTGAAAGCTTTAAACTTTCCAAAGGCTTCAGACTTGTCCTTCAAGAATGTGACCAACATCATTCTTGAGCAATCATATGTAAGAATCATAAAATACCTATCTCCCTGCACACTCCTAGTTTTCATAGGACCACACAAATAAGTATGCACAAGATCAAGTAAATTGTCTGCTGTGAAAGATTTACCTTTAAAAGTTGAGAAAGACATTTTCCCCAATTGACATTCTCTGCACAAAGAATTTTTTGGTTTGCTCAGCACCGGCAATCCTCTGACTGCCTTGGTCTTACTGGCCTTCACAATGTTATCAAAGTTTACATGGCAGAGTCTCCTATGCCATATCCAACTATCATCAAATTTAGCCATAAGACATGTACTTATATTTGCATTTAGCTGAAATAGGTTACATTTGGTCTACATACCAGTGGCCATCAATTCACCATTCTTTCCTTTGATTTTGTATGCTCCATTTTTGAATTCCAGAGTGAGTCCACTATCATTCAGCTGGGCAACACTCAATAGATTGTGTCTGAGACCTTCCACCCAATACACATTGTCAACACTGCTCTTTCCATTAGAGAGATGGATCCTCTTCCTTTAACCATACATGGTGCATCATTACCAAAATGAACCACACCACCATCATATTCTTCCAAAGATAGAAACTTGCTCCAGTCACCAATGATATGGTGAGAACAACCACTATCAATAATCCACTCATTGGAATTATCAAAGCAGGAGACAAGAGCCTTCTTGTCTAACACATCTTCCTTTACTGCAACAAACACAATATCTTCATGCTCTTCATCTTCTGATTCCTCATCTGTGACACCTTCATCAACTACAACAAAACAGTTTCTCCGGTTTCCTCCTTTGAATTTCTTGAACCTCTCTAGTTTGTCCTTGATGTCACCATTAGGATAGTTTATAGCAATATGTCCTATCTGATTATAAGAAAAGCATTTCAAAGGGAGCTTACCTCTGTATTTACCAGTTCCTTTAGGAACTTTCCTGGCAAGAAGAGTTTCGAATTCCATCAGGATCTCCTCATCATCCATTTCTCTATTCTATCTTGGTTCACCACTGGTGCACGCTTCTTTTCCTTTTCTGGATGGTACAGCAGAAGCTTGAAAAGCCGATTCAATTTTTTGAACACTGTCATCAAAACTATTTAGCTCATAGGCTGTCAACTTTGCAATGATGGAGTCTAGGGATACCTTAGTCTTGTCTATTGATCTCAACTCCTGAATAGAAGCAACCCTTATTGCATAGACCGGTAATAAGGATCTCAAAACTTTGCTTACCACAGTGGAATCTTCCATTTTACCACCTGCACTCTTGATATCTCCAACAACAGTTTTGATTCTTATTCCATACTGTTGAATGGTCTCACCTTCAACCATCTGCATGTCTTCAAACTTCCCTCTAAAGCTTTCTTCCTTAGCTTGTTTTGCATGCTCATCATCACCATAGATATTCTCAAGTGTGTCCCATACTTCTTTGGGATTATCTTTATCCTGGACATCAATAAACTCAATGTTAGATAAGCTGCTAATTAGGGCTTCCATGACTTGCCCATTCTCCTGTATTTCTCTCTTTTGATCATCAATGAGAGTATCGGTAGGAATAACAAAAACATTCTCAACATAGCTCTAGTGTTGAGCACCCATGCTTCTGATGTAAATCTTCATTCTATCCTTCCAAATTGTGAAGTTATCTTTGTTGAACTTTGGACCTTCTCTCTTCATCATTATAATAGGATCTTTCCCTCAAGTGGTTAAGCTTACAATATAGAGGACCTGGAGGATGCTCTGATACCAATTGATAACTCAATGATGAGTAATGAGTACCAAATCGGTACTAAGAGGGGGGGGTGAATCAGTACAGGGACAATATCTTCATCCTAACCGGTTTGACTACAAACGCTGCAAATGTTTGACAAACAGTAACACCGATCTGAAACAGAGTGCAACCGGTAAAGATAAGAATAACTATGACAAGCATTAATCGGTTGATCACTTAGCTTTCCACTCAACTTAATACTACACTTCCATTTCACCCTTATGCATGAATAGGTAATCTATCATCAGAAATATAATAACGGTTAGCTCAGCATGATTTACCTTCAGACACAAATCACTTAAATCATCACATGAAAAATACTACACATGACACACAGATTTTACACGTGGAAACCCAACTGGGAAAAACCACGGTGGGGATGAATACCCACAAGCTGCTTTTGAACTCTTTAGAAATTCGCTCTGTTAGGAGCCTAGTCCAATTAGAGACTGTTACAACAGGTTCTACTATGAACTGATCCTGTTAGAGATCACCTAGTTAAGGGATGGCTAAATACCCGGTTAAGGGTTAAACCCTATTAGAGGTTACCTTGTTAGAGGATTTCAAGAACTCAATGAGTTTGAGTCACCCGGTTAAAGGATTTACAGCAAGCTGATTAAAGCTACTCGGTTAAGGGATTTTCCAACTGTTGAAGTGGTTAAAGATCAACAGGTATTACAATGATCTGATAGTAGCACTTAATGCCTAATGCAGATCCACTTAAGTTTCTTCCTTCTGCACACGCACAATGTAGGGTTCAATCCTCTTATCTCATCTAGTCTGGCAAGAATCGTGTATCTCTTCACTTGGATACACACACACCATTTGCCAACAAATTCAAAAAGAAACACAACATCGACCTTATAGGAAACAGATAGGTTGGTGGCATAAACCCTAAACCCTAAACATTTAGGTTAAGCAATTTAGGCATTTCAATCCTGGCCATTGAACACTTTGCATTTGAATACAAAATTCTTGAACATATCTCAAGACATTCTCCATCGTTCATTCTTCACTGTTTTCATGGCGGCTTGTAACCCATCACCGTTTTCATGGTGGCTTGTAACCCATCACACGTTCTCCACCATTTACAGGGACTTCGCACATTCCTGAGGTAGATAGGATCAATCTCCTTCATGCAAGATCCTTCACGCGCTCAAGCTAGCATGGCAACACGATTGGATCTTCATTACAATGCTAACTCATCATACAATGTCATCGGTTGAGTCACACAAGCTTGGAACACTTCAACCGGAAACCCTTAAGCTAAGACTTCCAACCGGTAGTCATATCATGTTCAGTCCTTATAGAGAACATTCCATATGTCGGTTCACATTTCATCATACCAGTTCTCTTGGACAAACATACCACTTCACCTATTGCTCAATATACCGGTTTATATCATTATTCTGGTTCACTTTGCCAACTGTTTGGCTTCAATATACTTGTTCACTTCTTTGCACATATACCAGTTCACCACATTATACCGGATCACATTTCAGCATATTGTCGGTTCACTCTTCAATCATATTGACATCAATGACAACATAATATCATCATGTCAACATACTCAGCACAAATGCCAATAGATCCCAAGTATGATCCATTGATAGAGTTTAGACCATTTTATAGGAAAATGGATCATTTGATGGCAAATTTTGATGAAGTCATGTATTATTTGATAGATGAGGTGGAGAAATTAGATATAGCAGGCAGCCAAGAAATAAGAAAAAAAGTTGCAGCCTAGCAAAGGCCGCAGTCAAAGCCTCCACAACAAAGGCCCCAAATACAAAGGTTAGTATCACCATTACAAGGAGAAATAGAGGAGGAGAGAATTGTCCTGATGCCTTCAAGAGGGAGGATTATTTATAGAAGGTTAAGAGAGGAAGGTGATAAATTTATTGCAGAAGAGCTAAAGAGGAAGGGGTAGGGGATAATGGAACAAGAAAAAACCCTTGAACCTCAGTGTGGGCCCCTTAAGTGGGTAGTGATTATAGATGTAGAATCTCTACCTAAAAAATAACCTCTCATCTCCTCCCTCACCTCCTCCATCTAAAAGGCATAAAATTGACAAGCCTGAAGAACAACCTGCACAAGAGTTAGAGGAGGAGAATGTGATCATTCTCACTAATGAAGAATTGCAGGTTAGGATCTCCACCAAGGTCATTAGATTGGGACCTTTCTTTACTTGATATATAAGGAAAGGCAATCCAGGACACAAGAAAGGAGGCCTATGAAAAATTTATTGAAGATGAGTCTTTTGTACAAAGCCAATATTTTTTGCAATTAGTGTGGAAAATGAAGATTGATAAATATAAAAGGAGATGTGAGGAAAGGAAAGCTCAGAAGTCAGATAAGACTGATCAGGAAAATGAAGATGAAGTAAAGGGAGAGATGATTGAATAATTTAAAAGAATCACTGCTTAAGAAGGCATAAGGGTCATCAGCCAAGCAGGGGTCCTAATTCTTCCCGAGTGAGATATAGCTAATGCAGTGGCCTTTAATGCCATTGGGAAGTTAGAATATTTTCCATTCAATTCTGAAGAAGATCCTAGGTTGGAATTAAAAGTATCTAAATTTATACAAGATTATGCTATACTAGCCATTTAGTCATTAGAACAAGGGCCTAGAAGACATGATATTGGTGATATTAGCCCAAATTTGAGGGGAAGCCTAATAGTTAAGAGAGTCGCAGACACATCAAATGTGGAAGCTTCAAAGTTAACTATGGATGTGGCCAAATTGGCCCATGTGATGGCTAAGAGGGAAAAGGTGGGGTTGGCAATATAGCATTATAATAGACAATGAAAGATTGTTGACATTTCAATAAGGATATTGAGAAGGTTGTTGATGATTATGGATATAACTGATTAAGGATGTTTACTGTCTTGATATTATTATTTTGTCATTGATGTCAAGAAATTGATTTTCTAATTCAATATGATGTTGCCATATCTTAAGAAGTATGATTTGAAGAATATAAAGATGTCGGTAAAAGACACATAGAGAATATGATGACTAAGGGGATGATTAAGGTATTCAATGGGGCAACTATTACCGAGTCGGACAATGATGAGATCATGATGTTTAGATTGTTTTAACATCATACATATGTTGTAAATTGTAAAGGTTAATACTATACTATGTTATCAAGTAAAGAAACTAGTCGGTAAACCCTAAGGTTATCGCTATCGGTTAATGAAGGCGGAATGTCTACCGAGTGAAGTTTAATATTTACCAAGTTGTAATCGAGCTATAACAAAATGCATTAAATGGTTACATGTGTTATTTAATGATGGAAGCTGATGAGCTGAAACTGATTAAATGATTGGTATGCCGTAAATATAGTTTGTTAATGAATCTATGGCAAAGGAAAGTCGGCATGAAGATCTACATTACAGATTGAACCGCAATACCTTGGCACAAGTTCCAATAAATATATGCAATTTCCAAGGCAGGGTAAAATGTTTTCAGATCGAAAGATGCATTGAACCTGGACAAGATTGAAGATCTAATGGCTATGATTGATCATGGGAAATGTGATCAAGGAGATTAAGCGGTTAGCTAATTGTTTATAAATAGGAAACTGTTGATAAACAATGTATGCAGGCAAGTGTATGCACAGGGATGCTACATAGTGATTACCGAGCACAGAAGCTTGAAGACCTATTTGATTAATAGAGTATAGAAGCCCAGCAAATGGACAAGATTAGTTCTATGTCTAGATTGTATTGAACAAATAAGAATTTGCTTTAGCATTTTAGATGTGAAGTTGCAGATAGATTTTACTACTGTTATTTTGTGAAAGTGATAGAAAATCTCTTAACCAAGTGGACTTAACAGTCTTATTTGTAAAACCCTCTAGCAAGGTGACATTCTGATTGAGTGTTTGAAATCCTTTAACAATGTCACTTCTAACAAGGTGAAGATCCTAACAGATCTGAGGGAAATCCCTTAACCGGGTCACATCTAGCAATGTGTTTGTAATCTTTAACAGGATTTTCTTTTAACCGAGCATACTCTAGAAGAGTATATTTCTTAGTGGGTCCGAAATCCCACAGTTGTTTTTACCTATTTGGGTTTCCAAGTTAAATCTGGTGTTATGAGGTTTATGATGTTTATATGCTTTTGAGTTTGCACGTTTAATAGTTTTGGTTATATTACTAAAGTATATGTTACCAAGGTTGAATCTGATGTTTTTATGGAAGATTAAGTTTGTATGATTCACCCCCCCCTCCCCCTCTCATCTTGTTGGCTATTGGATCTATACTTGCATTTAGTATCAGAACTATCAGGTGGATAAAGAAGAACATCAAAGAAAGTATGAAAGCCTTTTTGGTGAATATAACAAGGTGCAACAAAGATGCATTGAGTTGCAGTCTAAGGTTTAACTTCTGGAGAAGAAACAATTAGAAGCATCTCATGTTACCCCAACACCTTCAACATCAAGGTCTCCTCTTATCTCCCTTGTTGATGCAACAACTCAGTGTTCTTCATCAGAGCCAATTGTTGAAGAACCAACCAGGTCAACTAATCTAACAAAGGCTCAATTGTTGGAGAAGATCACAGAACTGGAGAATAAATTAAAGGAATCAAAGGATCAATCTACCTTCGAGCAAAAAGGGATAGTTAGCTCTGTATTAACTTATTTAAATGAAAAAATTGACAACAAATTGAAAAGTATTCATTCTTTATATTCTTCATTGTTTAATATTCAAGGTTTTAATAAGGATAAAGAGGTGGCAATACCTTTGTTTAATAAATGGTTACCAAGGGAAAATGAGTTTAAATTGATGTCAATGGCTTCTAAATGTCATGTTGAGAGGCCACCTACACTTCAGCCAACCTATTTGTTAGTGAAGTCAAAGCAAGAAGCCCAAATCTAACTAGAAAGCATAGAGAAGAAAATAAGAGAGTTGATGAGAAGTTTCAATGAGTTAAATGATTCATTTCTGCTAGAAATTTTGGATGAGAATAGAGTTGTCAAGACTTTGCAACTATGGAAAGAAGAGGTGGAAAGAATCATCAACACTTAGGTAGGACTAATTTGTGAGGATTTGGATACTGATTTGCTGGAGAACAACATGGATAAAATTGTTTGCACATGGACATTTTTTGAGTCCTTTGAAAGAGAAGCAAATCAGGTTGTTGTAAAGTATGCCCCTTATAGGGAAAAAGTTGATGAGATCATGAGTTTTAGGTGGCGATCTGATGAAGAATATAATGACTAGAGAAAGGCATAATTGAATGAGGAATAAAGACTGCAAACAGTTGGCTAGCTGGCTTATTTATGTGACAGTCTGGTTAACGGTTTTGTCTTCTTGTAGCAGTTACCTTTTTGAACATGAGAAACAACAAGGTGGGCCCATATCAGGATCTTTTTTGGCAACAACAAGGAAGACATAGTGCATAAAGTGCCATGATGAAGCAGTTACAAATATTTGGTGTTCGTTATGACATTCCCTAAAAGGAATATTTTGTAACAGAATAATGTATGTCCAGTCATTTTATTGACAGGTGTCTACTCTGGCTCGTAGCTTGTTTGCTCCCTTATTTTCTATAAAAGGGAATTCAAGGCTAAGAGACAAGGTTCTGGTTTTGATATTTGTACTTAGTTTTCTAAATCAGAGCCATAGGTCCCATTAGTAGGTTTTAGGTGGAATGAGCAAAGTGTAAAGTTTTTTTGTAGAGAAAAAATAGAAATGAGTCTTGTGTCATATTTTGTGTAGGTTTTGAAAGACTAAATTGTACATTGTCTTATGACAGATATAGCATTTGAGTTAATGAAATAGAATCCAAGCTTATTTATCTCCATTGTATGACTCTACTATCTTTTGAATGAAATATAATCAATGATTTCTTTCATTCATTGCATTGTTATGATGTATGTGATCTATGTTTATGATGTGATCTAAGGGATCAATTAAATGCTTAAACAAAATTGCAAAGTGGTAGGGCTTGTGCAGGAATTTTGATAAGTAGTTTGGGTTTGGTTTATAGTAGAGATATATTGTAATGCAATATATTCTTAGTTCAATGTGCTATCAGATAAATTATGTTGTAATTCATTTTACAATTCATGAATTTGACTCCCCAATGGAACAAGGCACTAGTTAATAGCTTGTCCTAGTCTTTACAGCCAGTTTTATGCTCAGCTCATCTATACTTGCTATAAATTGTTGATTATCATAATACATTTCATTTTATGTTTGTTATTGTAGTCACATAAATTTGTCCATTATAATTAAATAAATATTTACTATTTATTTGATTAAAAACCCACTAACCAACAGTTAATTAAATTAACATTTAATTAATTCATCCTCAACCATTCTCCTATTAATTAAATAAATTATTCAATTTATTTTAATTCATTCATTAAACAAAATTCACAATCAATTAAATGATTAAATCCTATTTATTTAATTAAATCCCCTTTCCTCTTTTAAATAAATAAATAAAACATTTATTTAAATCATTAAATCCCCCCCCCCCCACTTGCATTCTCCTACAAATGCAAGTTGCAACCACAAGTTGAAATAAATTAATTTTATTTTAATTTAAATCCTATTTTCCCTCACCCACCAAATCCACTTGCAATTCTAAAATCCCCTTCTAGACCCTTCTAACCACTTTCTAATCATTCCTAATTAGCCTAATCCATCCCCTAAATATTGTCACATTCTTAAGTAACTTGAAGTCACTTCTCAAAGCCCTCAAAGTCTTTGAAAAGCATTCAATGCTTTATGTGTTCAACAAGCTAACCCCTAAAGTCTTCCAAACCACTAATGGCTCTTACATGACCAGTAATGGCTCTTACATAACCATTTATGGTTAAATCCACTTTCTCTCATGGTTAGAGACATTACCTCTAACTCAACCCTCATTTTACCCATGGGTCTCTTCAAGCATTTATTGCTTTGACCATGGTTATCCTCACTAACTCTTCCACAAGAGTTTATCCATTGGATAAAGACATTATTTATTTGATAATGGCTTTATTCTTTCAACACAAAATTAACCTTACCTCCCAAGTTAACCCTCAAGTCATGTCAAGCATTTAATGCTTATTCCCTCTCCTCTCAACCCATCTCTTGTTGACATTTGTCACCCTGGGATTGGGTTGAAAGTCCTCACATGGATCATAAGCCCTTCAATCCTGACCCTTGTTGAGATTACTCAATCTCAACCATCCATTGCTCCATTTTACCTATAAATAGAGCTCATTTCTGCATAATTTAGATCTTGAAAACTTGTATGCATCTAACTTATAGTGAATTTTAGAGAGCATTTAGCATAAGCATTTATATTTACTCTTTTAGACTAAAATCAACACTAGATTAGATAATATCTCATTTTAACCTCTTCATGTTTTCATTTTCATGAGCTTTTATTCACAATCTTGAACCTCCATAAGACATCCAAAGAAATAGTGCAAAAAGCTACTCAGAGCTGCACTCATTTGGGAACTTGGAGAGGAGAGGAACAAGGGAGGAGCCACTATGAATGTTTTGGTCAACATTTGGAGGATTTTAGTTTACCTATTTTGTCTTTGCATGCTTTCTATTTCTTATTTAGTATCTCTCTTGATATGCTTGATTAGGATATTGTTTAAATTATGATTTATAACACTAACAATTGGTTTCTTGCTTGTTGCTTTTGTTTGTCATCCTAACAACCATCCTTTTTGCAGAGCATCATTTGGTGAACACGATGTGAATCGAACACACAACCTTTTGATATCATTTTTTAAAAACTGCTAACATTTTTCCATGTTTTAATTGACACACAGGTCGCGCTTTAGCTCTTTCGTTCCCACTTTAGCGCCTTCGAAACTGGGCACTTTAGCACTCTTGTTACTAATAATAGCACTATTGTTTCTCAATTAGTTCTATTGTCCATCTTTTAGCGCTATTAACCATTAAATAGCACTATCATATCTTCTTTTAGCGCTTTTGGCTCTCTATTTGACAGAATTAATTATGTCTGACAAAGTTTTTTTAGCGCTTTTGTCTCTTTTTGTAGCACGTTTGTGTTTCTTTTAGCGCTTTCCCTGGTTATTTAGCGCTTTCATGTTAAATAGCACTTATATTTTCACACAAAGTAGCTCTATTCTAACAGAGAGTTGTAAAAAGAATTTTTTGTAACCAAAAAACCAAAAAAATTAGGTTTGTGGAAGCCCACCAAAAATTCAGATTTTACTAACCAGTTGGTTCTTGTGCAGATTTAAACTAACCCCCTTTTTTGCAAGATTTTTTTAGGAAAAATTATTTTTTCTAAACTTTGTCTTTAAAGTTGGGTTTAAAATTAATTCACTTTCTATTATAGCTTAAAGGAATTTACTTCACTTCAATTTGGGTTTTAAAATTAATCACACTTTTTCAGTTTGGAGCTCTAAAAAGAACATCATTTTGGCAAACTAAAAAGAACCACAAACCCAAACCCAACAAATTTAATTTTTGCAAGTTAGGATTCATTTTATTTTGGGTTTTAAAACAAGACAACACAAATTTCATTTCTTGCATCAAACTAAAAATCACAATCAACAGTTCATTTGTGCAAGTTAACAAGAACCCTCAATTTGTCAAAATTTTCAAAGTTCAAAGCGATTTTACTTCAAAGCAAAATGTGTTCTTAATTCAGTTGACCAGGATTTCAAAGTTCCTAGTTTACAAAAGTTGAAAAGAACACCATTTTTGTTGGAGCAACATCTCCAAATAGTTAGATCACATTGCAATGAAAATCAGTTAAAAAGAACAAGTGTTTTTGGTGATTGGCACACTTGTGCAAAGTTTGTTGAGTAGTCCTACTTCTAACACACACTATCCTCTCCCTTGGCTTTCGTGGTCCTACGTGCAAGAGAAAAGTGTTAGTAACACTCAAAATTTTATTTTTTTAAGAGAGGCCTGCCAAGAGACACATCACTCTTGGGAGCGACCTCGCGGTAAATCCTTCAAGCCGCTATAGAAATCAGGTGTGAGCGAAAGTTGTAGCCTTGGGTATAGTTGTTCCTACAGTGTAACTTGTCGAAAGGACATATGGGTCCCACCACAAGTTACAAGGCTCTTAAGTGAGTCATTGCAGAATGAACTTATGTCCAAAAACATCCAAAACTACTAGACACCTTTTTATATAGAAATCCACCCATTCTATTGATTCACAATATTTGTGATAAATTCAGTGCAAGAGCATAGATGGTTTTGCTCCCAAGATACTCACCATACATATTTCCATGAGTAGAAACAGGGCTTTTCGAAAGGCTACTTGTAGCTTGATAAAAGTGGTGACTCCCACATCATAGGGATCATCTATATGTTATGCTCGTGTAAGACTTAGTATATCACATCCTTACCTGCTACGACGGGATTCATAAGGTATGTACTACCAAAGTTGAAGAAATATCAAGATGTGGGCTAAAATTATTGCAACTGGCCATTTGACCTTAGGGATAAAATGTGTTTGAAGTCTCTTCGATTTGTGTTAGACCAGTGATAAATTGAGCCGACTTCAAGATTTTAGAAAAAACATACACAAAAACATTTAAAAAGGGGTCAAAAAGTTCCAAGATTGAGTTGATTTAGACCCACACTTATTTGTGCCTTTTGAGGAAACATTATTGTGTTTGTGAGCTTGCTCTGTTTTCTTGTCAAAGAAAATCAAAACCAATTCAAAAATAAGTATTCATCCAACACCAATTTTCAAAACCAAACATTTGGCAAAAATCAAGACAAAGTGCAAACAAGATATCAAACTATATGACCATCCTTCACATTTTGAGAAGGAAGAATCTTCCTCAACATATCAATTTGAAGAAAAGACCATTAAGCTCAAAGGCTCTCATCAAAAGAAGGAGATTTTTCTTTCTCAATAGACAATTTTTTGTCTCACATAGAGCCTTCTTGCGTCACATGCGTCTATATCTTTTAGGAAAATCCAACGAGTTTGATCAAGAGTATTTGAACAGCAGAGCTTTTACTCAATATGGAGCTCCGAGTTATCATAAAAACAAAGGAGGCAAAATCGATCCTACCTTCTTTCTAGACATTTTCATCACATATAACATAGCTCGAGAAGAACTGCCAACCCCTGAGAGAGAAGAGGAAGAATTTGTCCCATATGTAACACAAAGTTTTTATTGAAGTTAACATTCCATCCATTCTCACATTCATACGTCATCAATCCATTCCAACTCTCGAAACATAAAAAGGTCTTGTCCTAAGTTCTTTTTAGATATTGCTTGAATCAAAACAAACACATCACTTTTTAGAGTGTCTCTACATCTAGGATAAACTCATCCTAAGAGACATTTCTACACAGGTTAAAACAAGTCTATGAGTGCATCCTCTCATTACTAGGTAGCTTGGTCTGTAACACATCTCAGACTTTGCTATACCTTATCTTCTCAAACATTGTCAACAAACACAACAAATAATTCTTAGAAGGACTTTGGTAACATCAAACCTTTAGTGATAAGAGATCCATATACTAAACACTTCACCAAACATTTATCTCTCATTCCATCACCAACTCATCATCATTTTCACCAAACTTCAACAACAACTTTCAAACAAAATGGCTCAAACCAGATCAAGGACTAGACAACTCGAGATCCAAGAGGAAGAGGAGGAAAATCTCAATGAATTCCAAGAAGCCCTTGGAGGAAATGCAAATGATGAAAATCCTAGTACTCCCACTCTTGAAGCAATAGAAAGGGCACAACACAACCCCCTCTTCAATCGACTTTTTGATGAAATCCTCAAGAACAACGTTGATGCTCACTTTTTAAGACTTTCCCAAGAGGGAGCCAAACTACCCTTTGATTTTGATACTACACAATTACGGCAAGCATCGGAACACAATAGTTGTAATGAGGGTGCAAGAGGTCGAGATAACTTCATATATGACCTTCATCAAGTAAATCTGCCTCCTCCTCCTCCTAATGACATTGACATGTTGAGGCAACAAGTCGAGAATCTAGCCCAACAACTCCACAGTGGTATGAAAACTACCCAGTTTTCACTTAATGATATTTATCCTTATCCCTTCGATAGGAATCTACATATGCCACCTTTTCCACGAGGGTTTGAAACACCTAAGTTTGAAAAGTATCGAGGAAAAAGAGGCCCTCAAGATCATGTCAGGGAATTTCACTCAGCTTGCCTAGAAGTGGCATATGAAGACACATATCTAATGTGCCTCTTTCCTCAGAGTTTGGGAGGGACAACCACACAATGGTTTTCCCGACTAATAGGCGGCATTAAGACATTCGAAGAACTAGTCCAAAAGTTCATTGCACATTATTCACACAACATAGAACACGATGTCACCATGGCAGATCTGTGTAACACCAAGCAAAAACTAGGGGATCTATTTTCAACTTTCCTACAACGATGGCAACAAATGTCTAGCAGACGTTCTCTTTAGCTACCTGAATGAGAGCTAGTGGAAATATTTATTTCCAACTTGAATGAAGAAATGGAATTCCATCTAGACATGAAAGGCATGGAATCCTTTCAAGACATGATCACCCAGGGGTTAAAATGTGAGCGGGCCCTCATTAAAAAAGGGCTTATCAAGATATACAATGAACCAAAAGATGGCCCTCACCCGCGCTTCAATAGTGATAAACCCAACTTCTGGAATAAAAACAAAAACATTTTCAATGACGGAGTTGTAGATGCAAGGACTATCAAGAGTGCACAACCTATGTTCTGATTTGCGGGGCAAAATCCCCCTCCTAAGAACAACATGTCTGCTCCTCTGTAACTCAAAGAAGCAATGCACCGCAAGAGGAACCGAGACAACAACAGAAAAATTATAAACCAAAATGTACATACACTATCTTAGGGGAACCTATTGAAACAGTGTTACATCAATTGGTCTCTTCAAATCTGGTGACCTTACCAAAGACATCTAATTACGAACCTCGGGTCAAACCTCCATGGTGGAGGGATAATGAACATTGCGAATTCCATCAAGGGAAAGGGCATAAAACAAGTAACTGTCATAGACTGAAAGATCTTGTTCAAGATCTTATTGACCAAGGAGAGATTGAAATTGAAGGACACGACCCAAAAACCTCAAATAATGATAATCTCATGTTTAAGAATCCACTTCCATCACAAGATCAAAGGGGTCCTTCCACTTCAGGACGAAACACAAATACAGCTGATTATACGCAAGCCGCCTATAATTACACTATGAATCACCTATATGATGCCGATGAACAAATTGCAACCATTAGAATCAAAGATCCAAGCCCTACCTGTAAAGTTGTTATGTGTCATAGCAAGATCGCCATTAAAGCAGTTCCACAAGGCACAACATCTATCCCAAAGTAGTATAACCTTATGGAACAATTAGATAAGACGCCCGCACTTATATCTATTTTAGAGCTTTTGCGCCTATCCCCATCTCATAAAATAATCTTGGATCAAGCTCTCCAAGAAGCATCAATCCCTGCCAATCTAAATATAGATCAATATCAAGCTATATTTGGTAATCTAAGGTCATCACCATGTATCACTTTCTCTAAAAGAGACAATACATCCTTCCAACAACCTCATAACGCCTCACTCCATATTGAAGGATTTATCAACCAACACAGGATCAAGCGAGTCTTGATCGACAATGGAGCAGGCCTAAATATATGTACATTACAATTGGTCACAACATCGGGATATGCAATTGAATCAGTGGACCCTCGCAAAAAGATAACCATAAAAGCCTATGATGATGCGGAGCATTCTTCAAAAGGAGCAGTTGTGTTACCAATCCGAGTGGGCTCAGTGGTGAAGGACATCATATGTCGAGTTCTAGACCTTCCTCTATCATATAATTTTTTGTTAGGAAGACCTTGGATACACACCATGCAAGTCGTTCCATCCACCTATTACCAGTGTATCAAGTTCCCTCATAACGGTATAGAAATTACAATCCTTGGTGATCCAAATCCATTTGCATATTGTAACAATATCAACCATCAGCCAGAGATTACCATTCCCAACAATAGAGAAGCTATCCCATCCACATCATATTTAATTCCAGCCTCTCTTTCCAGTTCAAACACCACTATACCAAAGCAAGAGAAGCTAAAGATGAAAATGGCAGAGAAAGGTCTTGGGGAGTACAATCTAAGCCAACTATTTTGTGTTGGGCAACTACCCACTTCCCATAGAAATCATGGTAAGCCTCAAAGGTTGCTTCAAGCACCACTGGTCAAGTTAGCATGCACTTTGGTGCCTTTTATCCTTGGAAAGAGTCAGGAAGAGGAGACCTGAGATGAGGACTTAGCAGAATGGATCTATAAAGACCCTATCACCATCGAAATCCCACAAGCTAAGCTTCCCACAGATCAATATAGCAAAGGCCTTCTCATTATGCAAAGAATGGGCTATGATGGTCAAAGTGTTTTGGGACCTTGTAAGAAAGGACATCACGAGTCGTTGCAGCCTGAATTAAAGCCTAAAGATAACACTAGATTAGGCTTTCAAAAGGAGACTCTTCCTAGGCTCGGATTCAAAGGGAAACCCAGCAAACCTCTATATCAACATAATACTCTAAAAAGGCCACCCTTGATTATATCAGTAGCACCAAGAACCGCACCAACTGCCCCCATGAGGCTGAGAATCCCAGCAATACCATCCATAGCACCAATCATCCCAACAATCGCATTAACAGCACCATTAGCAGTATCAGAACCCCCAGCAGTATCGACAGAACTGATAATTCTATCAAAAATGACATATTCAACAACACCAATACTCCCAGTATCAGATGCACTAATCCCAATAATCCTCCCCGCAGCACCAACCATTCCATCTCCAAAGGTACATCAGTCGGTTACACCTGCAACGTTTAACTCAAAGGATATCCCAGTTTGGTATAGTATTCAGATGCTGGACAGCGACTCAGAGACCGACTCACATGAGTGGGAATTTGATTTCGTACATCTCCATACTTTAGATGAGGAAGACACATCTCCACCTCCACCTTGCAAAGAAATCCCTGTTTACAGAGAAGCACATATTAAAACCTCTTGGGTTCCTGAACTGGAAACACCTTCCACAGACCCTACGTCACATCCTGTGCCTGATTCTGACAGGGAGAATACCATCAACGACCTTCACCACAATGTCTTCCCTCACTGACACATCTTACGAACTTAACATGATCAATGAGATAATGCCCATTATCCATCCAGAACTCATCAAATGGAACCAACCAAATCCCCCATGCATTGACCGATTCCAAAATGATGAGGTGATCATTGACGTTTTAGAACTACAGGATAACATACCAAGCGGGGATCACAAAGCTGGATTTGCCATTGAACTTAATAGCGCAATATACTTTGGGGCGGATACCAAACCTTTGAGTTGCAAAAATATAATTGTTGGTGTAAATAAATATTTATTGTGGATATTATTACACTTTACTTAAGTTAACTTAGGATAATGCATTTCTTCGTAGTTTGGATTTGAGACACTTAGGGAAGTGTGCACATAGGGATAGAGCTTGTAGGATAAATTCCACCTTTTGTGGTCTTGTTTTGTTGTTACACTCCACATTCGGTGGGTCATCCACCTCTTGTGGAATATTATATTATTTCTCCTACCTACCCCTATTATTTGTTACCTACCCTTGTTTCTCATTGAGCCACATGTCATGATTGTGTGCTCGTACATCCATATGGCCTTGCCTATATAAGAAGGCCTATATTCATTATATTGGTGAATCCAGTTGATCATTTTCATATTGATGAGAATACAGTTTGTTCTTGTCATTATTTTGTCTCTATTTTTATACTTGTCATTGTGCCCTTGATCTTGGCAAAATCTCACATGGTATTAGAGCCATTGGGACTTCATTGATTGGTTTTTGGAGACATCGTGGAAGGCATCTATTTTTGGATCTGAGGAACTGCACTTTTTGGAGGCATCTTGGAGCATTTTCGACCTCACCATTGTGTTCGAGAGGCCGTTTCCATAAAAATTGAGTATAAATTCAACCTATTTTGGCAAAAATCGATTTTTGGGTGTGGAGGACATTTTTCTGCCCAATTCGGGCAGTACGGTACGGAATTTTTGGATTTTTTTCAAAAAAAAAAAATTGAAAATTATTTTTGGGATTCCTACCTTCTGCCCAATCAGCAGTGCATAGTCAGCACCCAATTAGTAGCACCTAGTTAGCGCCGAGTCAGCATTTTCTTCAGAAATTTTTAGACCCCTCTCCGTTGAGCAGTTTGGATTTTTGGGTCAACTTTGGAGGCCCATAACTTTCTCAATTTTGCCCCTTTTTGGGTGCAATTTTTTTTTATTTGGGCTAATTTTTCATTCTCTTCATAGTGGTGTGGTTATTTTTTGGTTTTGGTGCACAGGATTTTTGAAATTTTTAGATTCTCTCAACTATACCTGTCCAATCCTCAATTCTGCAACTTCAAAGGCCTCGTTCGAGCTCATACGACCTCCATTTCAGGTGCCGTTTTTTTTTAAAGTGCATTTTTTTCATCTACATTCATAATCTATGATCAAATTTTAGAGATTTTAAGTAGAAATTATACTTTCATATATTGGTCTTATTTGGCCTATTTGGTACTTGTAAATTGCTTGGATCTTAGTTTAGATCTCTTGCATTATTAGTTTGAGTCTCTTTTGACCTTATTGAGGCAGTTGTAAAATTGAAATCAGAAGTCCACTTTTCCATTTTTTGCAAGTGGCCCATTGTACATGCACTAAGTATAAAGTGTCAAATCATCACTTTTGGGGGGGGTTCTTTGATTGAGTGAATTTGGGGGGGTGTCTTGTGTGATTGTGCCTCTCTTTCCTTGTGCTCTTTCATTTTTGTTGCAATGATTCCTCATAAATTTCCACCTTTAACTCCACATAATTATGCATCATGGAAAATTAAAGTATGGAGCAAATTAATGGAAAAAGGTCTCACGCATTACATAGATGGAACAATAGCAGAACCACCTGATCCTAAGGCTGATCCTAATGCTCATTTAGAATGGCTCACTAAGAATTGCATGGCTCTTGGAACTTTGTGCAAGTATGTATCAAATGGCCTCATCTTTCATATTGAGAAGTGTACTACAATCAAAGATGCTTGGGATATGTTTTAGAAATTGTATGGTCAAGTTGATGAAATCAGAGGTTATAAGATTGACAATGAGCTCACCAACTTGGATCCCAAGAGTTTTAATACAATCCAATATTATGTCACCAAAGCAAATGAGCTAAGAGCGAAGTTTAAGGATTGTGGAACTGACAAAAAGGATGCTCAATTGATATTCAAATTGTTGGACAAGCTTGCACCAGAATATGCAGCATTTGTGTCTAGCTTCCAAACTCATCATTTGATAGTGGGGAGTTCCTATGTTATGCCTTCATTTGATGCTTTCATAGAAATGTTGATATTGGAACAATCTAAGTTGTTGAACATGGGGCTTCCACAAGAAGAAGAAGCAATCTAAGTCAAAGCCACAACAGGAAAAAGGACAATCATCCTCTCCATCACAAGGTGATTTTTCATCCTCTTCCAAGAAGGGGACACCACCTAAGAAGGATAAACCAACTTGTGCATATTGCAAGAAGTATGGTCATGATGAGCATCGATGCCACACAAAGCAAGTTGATGAGTTAACTAATCTTCTTAAGAAAAACAACATCAACTTGCCATCTGCCTACACAAAGAAGGATTCATCTCCTTCCTCTTCCTCACAGTCTAAGGGAAAAGGGCAAGCATTTGTGGCTACAACAAGTTCTTCATAGTAGTGGATACTTGACTCAGGTGCCTCATATCACATGGGTTCTATAAAGGAGTGGTTTTCTTCATTGGAGCCATCTAAGGTACCTCACATTTACATAGGTGATGATACACAAGTAGAGGTTGAAGGGAAAGGTTCAGTTGACATGGATGATGGAACTTTTGAGAATGTTCTCTATGTTCCTAACTTGTCTACCAACCTTCTCTCTATCTACCAAACCACTCACTATGGGAATGGGAAAAAGGTTGAGTTTACACTAGATTCAGTTGTGGTAAAGGAACTTGATGATGATGCCTTGGTAGCAGTGGGACAAGTCAATGACAACTCAAGGCTTTATTCATTCTCCCACTTTGTGCCAATTTCACCTTCTAGGGCCTTACTTACTCATTCAAATTCAGAAAGTAAGCTATGGCATGAGCGGTTTGGTCACCTCAACTACTGCTATCTTCAGCAGCTCAGCACTAAAGACATGGTCACATGTCTACCTCAAATCAGTTTTTCAGAGGGTGTATGTTCAGGTTGTTCCATGGGCAAGCATCCCGAGGAAAAGTTTGATAAGGGGAAAGCTTGGAGAGCTTTGGAAGTTCCTCAACTTGTTCATAGCAATGTAGCAGGTCCATTTCCAGCCCCTTCATTTAGTAAAGGCCCGCTATGTCCTCGCCTTCACTGATGACTACTCTCGCTTCACTTGGGTTTACTTTCTTATTCATAAGAGTGAAGTATTTGACAGATTTTAGGACTTCAAGACTCATGTGGAGAAGCAATCTGGGAAAGTGGTGAAGATTCTTCGCACAAATAATGGAAGGGAATATGTGAACAAAAGACTTGAGGATTTTTGTACATTTGAGGGGATTGATCTTCAACATTCTGTTGCATACACTCCACAGCAGAATGGAGTTGCAAATCGCAAGAATATAACTCTCAAAGAAATGGCTAGCTGTATGATACATGCACATTCTCTTGATCTCGCCTTTTGGGAAGAGGCTATCAGTTGTGCCACACACATCCAGAATCGAGTTCCTCAAAAAGCTTTGCAAGGTATTACTCCTTTTGAGGCTTGGGCTGGTAGGAAACTGATTGTGAGACATTTCAAAGTCTTTGGGTGTCCAGCATGGGCTCGCATACCTCCACAGAAATGCAAGGCATTGGAACCTCAGAGTCGGCCTTGCATATTTGTTGGATATCCTGAGGGTGTTAAGGCATATAGATTGATGGATCCTGAGACACATGAGGTGTTCATTGAGAGGAGTGTTCACTTTGAGGAAATCTCTCCTAGCTTAGCCTCTCTACCTCCTCCACCTTCCTCCATTGTGGATAGTGATGCTAGTGATTCAGATGATGAGACTCCTTCAACTTTGACTTGCAGGGTTACACCTCCGCAGGGTACACTTGCAGTTGAGGAGCCTCGTTCTCCACCTCCACCTAGACCTCATTGAGCTTGACAGATACTTGAGTCCGCGGGTTCTCTTGTTGGGGATCCTTTAGATACACGGAGAACTCGATCACAACATCGGGATCTTCCACATGCATTCATTGCTATTGCTTCCGATCCATAGACATTTCGGGAAGCATCAAGGGTTCCTGAGTGGGACCAAGCTATGGAGGAAGAGTATAGTTCCTTGATGAGGAACAACACATGGGATTTAGTCCATCTCCCTAAGGGGAGAAAGATGGTTCAATGTAAGTGGATCTATTAGACCAAGTTTGCAGCGGATGGTAGTCTGGATAAGTACAAGGCTTGACTTGTTGCAAAAGGTTTCTCCTAGGTAGCAGGTGTTGACTATACTGAGACCTTTGCACCCGTAGCCAAGATGAACTCCATTCTCGACACTTGCTATTGTTGCAGCTCATGGTTGGGTTGTACATTAGATGGATGTGAAGAGTTCTTTTCTTCATGGTGACCTTGATGAGGAGATTTATATGGAGCAGCCACAGGATTTCATCCAGGATACTTCCTTGGTTTGCAGACTAAGGAAATCTCTCTATGGCCTTAAGCAAGCCCCCAAGGCTTGGTATGCCAAGATGGATTCCTTTCTTCTCTCCGTAGGGTTCACCAGGTGTCATTCTGATCCGAATGTCTACATTTTGAGATAGGATGACTCTCACTTGATACTTGTGCTCTATGTTGATGACTTGATCATTACAGGGAGTACTGCATCCATCATTAGTAGGGTCAAATCTGCTTTGCATGATAGATTTGCTATGACTAACTTGGGTCTGTTCCACTACTTTCTCAGGATAGAGATTTCATAGTCACCTTCCAGGATTATACTATCGCAGCCCAAGTATGCTCTTGATCTACTTGCATGCTTTCATATGGTTGAATGCAAGCCTACCCCAACTCCCTTTCTTTCAGGAGTCAAACTTGAGGCTCAGTGTTCTTCTCCACCAGTTGATGCCACTTTGTATCGTCAGCTTGTGGGTAGTCTCATCTACTTGACCCATACATGCCCTGATATTTCATTTTCAGTTGGCATGGTTTCCTGCTTCATGTAGGAACCACATGAGCTTCATTGGAAAGCCGCCAAATGCATCCTTCATTACATCCAGGGTATACATCACTATGGGATTCACTATGCAGAAGGCATAGGACTTCGCTTGGTTGGTTACACAGACTCCGATTGGGTTGGTGATCTTGATGATCGTAAGTCTACTTCCAGTTATAGTTTTCACCTTGGTTTAGGCCCCATTTGTTGGCAGAGCAAGAAGCAACATGCTATTTCTCTCTCTTTAACTAAGGGTGAGTATCGAGGTGTTGTTAACGAGTGACTGAGACCATTTAGCTCCAGCAGATTCTCACAGAGTTTGGGTTCACCACTCCACGGCCGACAATTCTACATTGTGACAATCAGAGTGCTATTGCAATATTGAAGAACCCGGTCCAGCACCAGCAGACCAAACACATCGAGATTCATATGCACTATATCTGAGAGCTCATTCAAGAGCAGGTCATTGATTTGCAGTATTGTCCTACAGCGGAGCAGGTTGCAGAAATATTCACCAAACCTTTCACCGAAAGTAAGTTCCAATAGTTGCGAGCTCTCTTGGGGGTACGGGATGTGTCATTAGGGGGGGTCGGCTGACTTCTCCTTCCTCTCTTATGGGGGGGACTTTTTCCTCTTTGAGGTTTTGTCCTTCTTCTTTGAGAGTCTTTTGTACTTTCATCTCTCTTTTGGGGTGATTTTTTTCCCACTGGGTTTTCTCCTTTTCTCCGTTTGTGAGAGATTGCATTGCATGGTTTTGCTTGCATTTGCATACTATACATGGGTACCTATCATGGCCTAGTAGTCGGGACCCATCTTGCATTGTTGACTTGAGTCTTCATTCCCCTAAGTTGCACTTAAGGGGGGATGTTGGTGTAAATAAATATTCATTATGGATATTATTACACTTTACTTAAGTTAACTTAGGATAATGCATTTCTTCGTAGTTTGGATTTGAGACACTTAGGGAAGTGTGCACATAGGGATAGAGCTTGTAGGATAAATTCCACCTTTTGTGGTCTTGTTTTGTTGTTACACTCCATATTCGATGGGTCATCCACCTCTTGTGGAATATTATATTATTTCTCCTACCTACCCCTAGTATTCCTTACCTACCCTTGTTTCTCATTGAGCCACATGTCATGATTGTGTGCTCGTACATCCATATGGCCTTACCTATATAAGAAGGCCTATATTCATTGTATTGGTGAATCTAGTTGATCATTTTCATATTGATGAGAATACAATTTGTTCTTTTCATTCTTTTGTCTCTATTTTTATACTTTTCATTGTGTCCTTGATCTTGGCAAAATCTCACAATAATAATAAAACATGGATCTTCTAGTGAAAACCACACTGTGGCACTATTTGATCCCCAAAAAGTAAAAAGAAAGAGCGTATCCAATGGTGAAAACCTCTCTGAGGTGCCTACAGATGAAAGGTTTGACATCCTCCCCTCTAGTGCAAATCAGGAACGATCAACAATCCTTATTGAGGAAACAAAAGAATTCAATGTGGGGACTCTTGAAACTCCTCACCACATACATCTGGCATCTCTTTTAACTTCAGAAGAACAACCTAAGTTTATAGAATTCTTCCAGAAGTGTCTGATCAACTTTGCATGGTCCTATGCAAACATGCCTGGTCTCAATCTTGATTTGGTCATGCATCACCTCATCATGGCCGAAGGATCTAAGCCTATCAAATAGAAGCTTCACAAGATGTACCCCCAGATTGCGGTACTAGTCAAAGCATAACTTAAGAAACTCTTGGATGTTGGTTTCATCTAACCAATCGATTATGCAGATTGTATCTCCAATATTGTACCTATCGGCAAAAAAAATGGGGGCATCTGTATCTGTATAGCCTTCAGAGATCTAAACAAGGCATGTCCTAAAGATGACTTCCCCCTACCAAACATTGACATGATCATGGACCTAACAGCAGGACATGACATGCTTTCTCTCATGGATGGCTTTTCAGGTTACAACCAGATAAAGATCACTTTGGAGGATCAACATAAAACTAACTTCACATGTCCATGGGGAACATACTATTGGAATGTAATGCCTTTTGGTCTAAAGAATGCAGGGGTGACCTATCAAAGACAAATGACCACCATCTTTCATGATATGATGCATACCATAATGGAGGATTATGTTGATGACTTACTAGAAAAATCCTTAACAAGAGAAGGTCATCTTGCAATATTAGATAAAACCTTTGATAGACTAGAACAATATCATGTTCGACTCAAACCAAGGAAATGTGTCTTTGGAATAACCTCGGGGAAGCTTCTAGGATACATTATCTCAAGAAAAGGCATTGAGGTCGACCTGGAAAAGGTCAAAGCAATCATGGACATGCCACATCCAAAGAACATCAATCAACTAAGGACATTACAAGGGTGGCTACAATCCATCCGAAGATTCATTGCACAACTAACAGATAATTGTCATCCCTTTACACATCTATTACACAAAAACATCCACTTTCAATGGGATGCCAGATACTTAAGGACTATCTCATGTATACACCATTGTCGATCCCACCAGATCCAAGTAGACCTCTATTGCTCTATATTTCAGCAACTAATACAGCATTGGGAGTACTACTGGCACAACATAATGCAGAAGGGAAAGAGTGTGTTGTATATTATATCTCTCGCACACTGGTTGGCTATGAACTCAATTACACCCCTATTGAGCGAGCTTTCCTAGTAGTAATATTGGCAGCCACTAAACTGAGGCACTACCTGTTAACACATAAAGTACAACTCATTGCTAAGATCGATACACTAAAGTACCTACTCAGCAAAGTAGCATTGGCAGGTCGCTTGGCCAAATGGGTGATGATTTTGAGTGAATTTGACATCGAGTATGTGGACCGTGAGGCTATCAAGGGCTTATTGCAGATCAGTTGGCCGATACACCCCTCACAGGTGATCATCCTCTTATTTCCAATTTTCCAGATGAAGAGATATTCATGATCACAGCAGCACAACCATGGAAACTATACTTTGATGGTTCATATACTAGGCATGGCTCGGGGGCAGGCATTCTGTTTATCACACCTCAAGGTGACAACATCCCAAAGTCTTATAGGCTAACTTTTCCATGTATAAACAACATAGCATAATATGAGGCTCTGATCACAAGACTCAGACTCGCCATACAATGGAAATTGAAAGAGCTACAGATATATTGCAACTCTCAACTAGTCATCCGACAAGTCATAGATGAATATCAGACCAAGGATGATAAAATCATGATGTACAAACAAATGGTGGACAATTTAAAGGCATCATTTATGACTATCACTTTTGAGCAGATACCCAAAGATCGTAATCAAGCTATTGATGTTATGGCGACCATTATATCTCTCCTAGATCTTCCACAAAATTCCATACGCTACGAGTTCTTGGTAGAATAGCTTTGGATTCTCGCTTATGATATCCCTGAATCCGAGATGATATATCACCTTGTCGGTTCTAAATCCCCATGGTACAGTTAGTTCTACACCTATCTCCGTGATCACACACTCCCTCCTAACCAATCAAATAACCAACACAAAACCTTCATTCGCCAAATCGCTCGATACACCATCATTGTTGAAACCCTATACCGATGTAGTCTTGATGGTACTCTCCTTCGATGTTTGGAACAGGATGAGACAACAAAGGCCTTGGAAGAGGTACATGAAGGAATTTTTGGGACTCACTCAAGCGGTCCTTCCTTAGCAAAGAATATCATGTGCACTAGATACTATTGGCCATCCATGGAAAAAGACTCCTACTATTTTGTCAGAAAATGCAAGAAATGCCAAGTTCATGGAGACCTGATACATGCACCAGCACAGGAATTGAAACCAATCACAACACCATGGCCCTTTTTCTAATGGGGACTTGACCTTGTGGGTAAAATCCATCCATCTTCATCCAACGACCACAAATTCATTATTACCACCACCAAATACTTCACAAAGTAAATTGAAGTTGTTCCACTTACCCAAGTCACAAGCAAGAGAATCGCCTCATTCATCATTAATTACATCATCTATCAATATGGTGTACCCATGTCCATCATCACAGATAACGGGCTTTGTTTCAAAAATCAGGATGTCTATGAGCTCTGTGAGAAGTTTCACATCCAACACCGCTTTTCCACTCCCTATTACCCACAAGGAAATGGTCAGGCTGAAGCATCGAATAAGAACATATTAAGAATCCTCAAGAAGACAGTCAATGATGTCGGTCGTGATTATCACGTTCAATTAAATCCAGCAGTATGGCCGTATCGAACTAGCATTCGAACCCCTACAGGCGCAACTCCCTACTCACTGGTCTATGGCGTAGAATCCATCCTTCCTATTGAGGTTGAGATACCATCTCTATGGGTTTCCTTGCATAATCTGATAGATGATGAAGCATACCGAGTATCATGTCTCCAAGATTTAGAGCTACTTGATGAAAGGCAACAAGCTGCATATAACCACCTCAAGGCTTATCAGCAGCGCGTGAGAAGAAGCTATAATCATCGAGTTAGGCCTCATACATTTGAAGTAGGTGATCTCATTCTTAGAGAGAATCCTCGTAACCAACCAAATAGAGAACATCAGGGAAAGTTTGAATCAAACTGGTTGGGTCCATATGTTATCACTGTTGTATTTGGGTCCGGGACATATCAGTTGGCTACTTCAGAAGGAGAACCACTAGCATATCCGATCAACAGCATGCACCTCAAACGATTTCATACATAAGCTATACAGAGCATCAGGCTCTCATACATACTGAAAAAACACCCAAAAAAATCAGATAAATGTCTTGAAGAAAATACACAAAAATAAAAATAGTAAAGAAAAATCATGCATCCAAATAGTGAACAACCACTCTGGTGGCACCTTGGGTAAGTACGATGGTGAAAACTTGGGAAACAGGCACCACTTGTAAAGGTTGTGACTCCATTGTCTTTTAGACTTTTTGCAATCACATTTATTGCATCCACTCATCAATCAGTCCAACCATGGCTCGTTATTGATCTACAATCAAGGATAGTACTTCATGCGTCTTGCATCCCACTTTTTCATGGTCATGTCTAAACTGGGGGCAATACTCTTAACCTATTGATGGAAGTGGATTTTGCATTACTTGTGATTCATTGAGTTCTTCATTCAAAACTATCTCACAAAATCCAAAAACATTATAAAACATCGAAAATCAATCAAAAACCTTGCAACGCATAAATCCTTTGTACATACGCATCAAAGACATCAAACAAACATTTTGAGCTACTCAAATGATGATCGCTTATCAAATCAATCAAACAATCAACATCAACACACGATTGTCTAAACAAGGATGCATCCTTCCATACCAAAACAAAGACAAGATAACATTTTCTTTGACAAGAAAATTTTGTTTAAGTTATCAAGTACTTGGTTAGTTTGATAAGTTATTTATTTGTTTATATCAGGTTCCTACGCTACTCCAGGATATCCACAAGTGATTAGAGTTGCCAGGATGGTTCCTAAGTATCATTTTGTTTATAGTCTGTGAATTATCCCAATGAAGTTTCGAGGCATGTACTAATGGTGTCTATGTGGGAAGTTCACTAAGCTACATGATCTTATGCAAAAATCTAGTCATGGATCACTATGGCTTACTGACTACAGTGTATACCTCGACCATATGAGCATGAACCATTATGGAGGGTCCATATTCTTTTATCTATGTTGCTTGCTTATAGGTACAATGCTCCAAACTTGGTTCCTACTGCCTCGTCCAAGATTGATACTACCATGCTCAATGATGAAAAATAAAGCACTATGGATCGTCATTTCACCTCATCCGTATATATTGCATTATGTTTCATTCCATCCATCCATACATTCATAAATAGTTGCATATCATTCATACATAGTAATGACAATGGATGCATACTCTATTTTTTTTATCTTCTTCCATAGGAATGGGTCCTAGGTCCTCCATATCTTCTAACATTGAATCCCCCTCACCCTCCCCATCTAGGTCCTCATCATAATCCCTTCATCAGTTCCCATCAACACAATCAAGCCAGTTACTCTATCTACACAGGGACATTGACTCACACACACCTAGACTATCAACAGATACACTGATCAAGTATCTTTGGGTCTCAACAGGTAATTGATCATGGCAAACCTAGACTACAACAGGCATTTATCATAATGACCTAGTCTCAATGGGGTTGCTATGATTCACCACAACCATCCATCACACACAAACACTATCAATTGATCAACCAATCAAACACAATCAACACAGACAATTACATCAATTGTCTTAGTCTCAACGAGTATTTTGCTTCATATACCTTGACTTCATCGGGAAATTACATCAATTGTCTAAGTCACCAACAGGTCACTTTGATTCACTTACTCAGACTTTATCCTATCCAAGCGAACAACTAACATCAACTATCATGCTTTGATTCGATCGGGGCAATTAAACCGATTGCACCAGATTGTCCAACCAATTTTGATCAATTATATAGCATTAATCAAAAGCACAACACCACATTTGCACCCTATCTCCTACATGACCTAAGGGTACTCACTGGCTTGCCATTTCTCTATCTTCTCCCATTCTTTCACCATTATTTCTAAATTCTTCTATTCTACCTCCCCTCAACTTCTTTCTTTTTTTTGAGAGATCGCTCGATTTCTCAAAAAAAATTGGCCCATCTCTCGATGGGGCATACCACCCATTAATTTAACATTTATAAGGCATATTTCTTCACACCTATTTTTCTTTCTTTGAAACGATGCGATAAATCGCACAGTCTCAAAGAGGGGCAAATGTTTAATTAAATGAATATTTACTATTTATTTAATTAAAACCCCACTATCCAACAGTTAATTAAATTAAAATTTAATTAATTCATCATCAACCATTCTCCTATTAATTAAATAAATTATTCAATTTATTTTAATTAATTCATTAAACAAAATTCACAATCAATTAAATGATTAAATCCTATTTATTTAATTAAATCCCCTTTCCTCTTTTAAATAAATAAATAAAATATTTATTTAAATCATTAAATCCCCCCCCCTTCCCCACTTGCATTCTCCTACAAATGCAAGTTGCAACCACAAGTTGAAATAAATTAATTTTATTTTAATTTAAATCCTATTTTCCCTCACCCACCAAATCCACTTGCAATCCTAAAATCCCCTTCTAGACCCTTCTAACCACTTTCTAATCATTCCTAATTAGCCTAATCCATCCCCTAAATATTGTCACATTCCTAAGCAACTTGAAGTCACTTCTCAAAGCCCTCAAAGTCTTTGAAAAGCATTTAATGCTTTATGTGTTCAACAAGCTAACCCCTAAAGTCTTCCAAACCACTAATGGCTCTTACATGACCAGTAATGGCTCTTACATAACCATTTATGGTTAAATCCACTTGCTCCCATGGTTAGAGACTTTACCTCTAACTCAACCCTCATTTAACCCATAGGTCTCTTCAAGCATTTATTGTTTTGACCATGGTTATCCTCACTAACTCTTGCACAAGAGTTTATCCATTGGATAAAGACATTATTTATTTGATAATTGCTTTATTCTTTCAACTCAACATTAACCTTACCTCCCAAGTTAACCCTCAAGTCATGTCAAGCATTTAATGCTTATTCGCTTTACTCTCAACCCATCTCTTGTTGACATTTGTCATCCTAGGATTGGGTTCATAGTCATCACATGGATCATAAGCCCTTCAATCCTGACCCTTGTTGAGATTACTGAATCTCAACCATCCATTCCTCCATTTTACCTATAAATAGAGCTCATTTCTTCATAATCTAGATCCTGAAAACTTGTATGCATCTAACTTATAGTGAATTTTAGAGAGCATTTAGCATAAGAATTTATATTTACTCTTTTGGACTAAAATCAACACTAGATTAGATAATATCTCATTTTAGCTTCTTTATGTTTGCATTATCATGAGCTTTTATTCACAATCTTGAACCTCCATAAGACATCCAAAAAAATAGTGCAAAAAGCTACTGAGAGCTACACTCATTTGCAAACTTGGAGATGAGAGAAACAAGGGAGGAGCCACTATGAATGTTTTGGTTAGCATTTGGAGGAGTTTAGTTTACCTATTTTGTCTTTGAATTCTTTCCATTTTTATTTAGTATCTCTCTTGATATGCTTGATCAGGCTATTATTTGAATTGTGATTTCTAACACTAACAATTAGTTTCTTGCTTGTTGCTTGTGTTTGTCATCCTAACAACAAAACTTTTTGCAGAGCATTAGTTATTATATGTTTTATCCATCTCATGATCCAATAGGTTGAGGATCACTGAATAATTTGCCATTCTTGAGCATTCTCCCTCTTTCTTGAGCCTGTATATGAGATTATCTTCTTTGATTTAGTGCAATTTGTGAGTATGGCACCGAGATTATGAATTTACTAAGGGATCATCCTACCGGGTCTTGCAGATCCCAAAGTGTAGAAGGATTTGTTGAATCCTTGTCATAGTTGGTCCAAGTCAAAAAGGATATTGATAGCTAGAGTTGGCTTCTCCACAAATATTTGAAAAATCAACTTGGTTTCTGCCTCTTGCAGTGTAAAACCTTTGGGGAACCAACATGTCTACTAAATTGATCAAACTTTTCAATTGACTAGATGGGGTGTCTGAAGTACTCTTCTGAAAATGTGGTTTTTCCAGAACACCGAATGTCAGGGTAAGAAACATACCGTCTTCAGTGTGTGTTTTTCAGGAGATCCTCACTAGCCTTTTCTTGTGCAAATGATGCTAGTTGAAGCTTCTGGATAGGTGACAGAGAGGCAAGATTGATTGGTCCTTACACAAATTATGGATCATCTATTATTTGCTTGCCCTTCACTGCCCCTGCAGTGTCTCTTGCTTTTTGAATAGGTTCTTGTTTTACCTCAACCTTCTTCTTCTTTGCATCCTTCTTTGTTTCTGCTTCAGTCGGAGGATTTTGAATATCCTCAACCTCATCTACTTTTTTTTCATCTCCTTCACCCTTATCCACTGCATCCTCATTTTTGGTATCTTCTAAAACATTTACTTCACCCTGATCATCTATCTGCACATCTAAAATAGAAGAAGTATTATTCTTTGATTGTTCTTATGGATCATCCTGATTTTTCTTAGGATTAACCTAATACCGATTTTGTAGCAAAACTTTTCTCAAAATTTTCTCAATGTCCTTAATAACCTCATCAGTTTTCCCAATCATTAACTTATTCACTCTAGTTTACTCTGAAACTCATTCTTAGCTAACTTAAGAATTCTTGCAATCTCCTCCCTAGATATCATGGAGCATAAATTAACTAATACATATTCTCATAATTTCTTTCCTTCCGCTCTTGCTATCTCTCTCCTCATATCTAAAATTTTGTGCATACTCTTAGGAATATTGGACATTAATTCAATTAGAGCTTTACTATTTACATTCAGATATTCTACATTAGCTTCTTCTAAAGTTCTCTTACCACTTTCATCAAAGTTGTCATACCACTCAGATAATGGCTTCAATTTTTTATTCTTTACAGCTTCATTCACAATCTCATCTAATGTTATGGGAAGTTTAACATTAAATTTTCCTTTCTTTACTACCTCATCTATTCCAAATGATTTTGATTTCCTACTAGGCTTTACTCCACCGGATGGCTTCTCCTTAGCATCTTTAGAGGTCTTGGTTGCTTTGGCCTTCACCTCCTTTACAGCTTCATCGGTCTCAATTTCTTTATCATCCTTTACAGTGACAAATTTCTTTATCATCCTTTATAGTGACAAACCTTAGTATCTTCTTTCTCTTGTCACCACCACCAGATGAATTTACTGATGATTTGGTTGGTTTTACAGGATCGGAGGAGGGAGTAGTACTTCTTGATTTCTTTGTCTTAGGTGCAACAACTTCGTGTTTATCCTTGTTAACAGTCTTCTCTTCAAAGAGGATGTTCCTCTTACTCACTTCCCAGACTTCCTCCTTAGAAATCCCTATACTCTCTGTATAAGCTTCAACCTCCTTGACTTTCTTCTAGATTTTTGGCTTCTTGAACTATCGATGCAGCTCAAAGCTTTTCTCTGCATAAGAACCAAACCTCTCGTTAGAGGGATCAACCGGCTTGCTTAGCAAGTTTTTTGCATAAAGTTCCAAAATATTCTCATCCACTTCATATCACATTGGCATGATCCATGATGTTCTGCGATCAACAGCATCCATCAAACACTAATCAATATCCACCATGAAGCAGATGGTGTCCTAGTATTTCTCCACTATAGAATTAGGGATCCTCTCCCTGTCATGCATATCCTTCTAAAAAATCTTCAAGTATCCCCAAAAATTTGCATTTTGGACCTTAGAGTCACCAGAGTTGTATAAATACTCTCTAATCTGAACTCCTATAGGTCTTTCAAAGGCCCATTGAACCTATCCAACTCCTAGAACTTCATTCATAAAGTGAAAAACAAACATAGGATCAAAGTTTCGTATTTGAAAGGATGTTTCTTTTTATCCATGATTTTTGCTAGGTTCTTTATGAGATCACTCTAGAGCATTTCATAGAGGTCATACTTCTTATTCTCTCTCACCATCTCATAGGTAGCATAGATTGTTGTTCTGAAAACAGATTTTTCTCTACTAGAGTAGTAAACCTTGTACCCAATTACTATTGAGGCAAACTTGACATCATACTCCAAAATGTCATTGATAGTCATTTCCAAACAGTCAAATTTTGATCTAGTTGTATTAGTAACAACCTCATTCTTCAAGAAAGAAATAATAGGATATTTGCTGGGGCATTTGGAAAGAAAGAAATAATAGGATATGTAGGGAAGCTAAGTGTAATACTCAGGTGGTCTTTGAAAAAATCTACAGGGCTATAAAGGAGAACATCAATATTCCTCACAAGAATAATCAGCAATGGTATGTTACTGATATGAATGATATGGAAAGAGACATCCTCACTAAATGGAACCTAATGCATAAGGTCTATAGATTGGAAAATAAGAATAGGAGAGATAACATTGTCTGGCATTTTCCTGAATATGACTGGATAAAGGTTAATTTTGATGGGGCGGCTAAAGGGAACCCTGGAAAGGCTAGTGGTGGAGGAGTTATTAGAAATGCTCAAGGAATTTGCATTGCTACTTTTGCTTCTCCTTTTGGGGTCCAAAATAACCATGTGGCTAAAGCTCTAGCAATGCTAAAGAGCCTCCAGATAGCTCAGGAATTCAAATTCAAAAAAAATTGGCTCGAAGGGGACTCTTTAAACATCATACAAGCCCTCAAAGGTACAAGTTCTATTTCCTGGAATATTGCCAATTTAATTAAAAATGCTAAATATCTTTTAAATAACTATGTTAGCATTAGTATTACTCATACCTTTAGAGAAGGCAATAAGGTTGCGGATATCCTAGCCAATGAAGGGGTCAATTTGGAGAAGGATGTCAAATACATTGGAGAAACCCACATTAAAAGGGAGGTTAAAGAGAAATTATACTTTGATCACATCAATGGGTCAAGTTAATCTCATGATTACTTTTTGAGGAACAATTTCCAAAGATAGATTTTGGGGGCAGATAAATTGTCAGATTGTGAGTATTTTTTGGCATCATTTCCAAGATCATATGTGTGCGAAAGATTATAGTAATAATCATTGGGTTTGTGTGGCCATAAGCAGCAATTTCAAAACAACGAAAGAGTCTTTACATGGAAATTCCAGAAATAACAAGTTTTTCAAAGTCTTATTTGCGGATTGTGAACTACGGCAGTGGGTATCTTTACTTGGAGCTCAGAATGGGTGGTAACCTAAACAAGAATGAGCCTCCAGGATGTGAAAATTGAAAGAGTGAATGAAAGGTCTGGAAAAGGCTCCACAGATATGGCTTCACTGACTATATGGAAAAGCTTCATGGAAGTAGAAATTCAGTGTCTTATGGTTTTGCTTAAAGCTGGAGTAACAACAGAGTCACCCTGTTCGGGGAGATTTGGCAAATCGATGAAAACATGGTTGCAGAGGTCATGGGTCTCCAGATGGAGGGGACTAAATTCTATAGGGATCAAAAGTATGCAGCTGAAGCTTTCAAAAACTTCCCGAAGTCGGAGGATGAGAAGGGCAAGCTTGTGAAGAAGGACAACATCTCCTACTACACTCCCTAGTAGGTAAAGCCTTTCTAGCAAAACGTTTTAAGGGTTTTAATGGAGTATTTGACTGTGGATGGCAGATTTACAAAAATTTATAACTATCATTTCGCTATTCTGAACCATTTTCATCATGGGGCTAAAATATCCCCGCCCTTCTATTTAGCGTCCTCTCTAAATGAGAGCCTTGCAGACCATGCTAAAAATCCTAACTCTTACCCTTTAGCCCACCAGGGGCTCATTCTGCTAATATATGAACATCTAAAGGATAAGGCTAGGGAAACCAAGGATGACCCTTTGATCATTAATGCTCATATCTCTTAGAGCTGCAAAGACTCTGACTCGAATGGGGATCAGCCCAACACCCCTACCCACAAAAAAAGGAAAGCTGAAATAGAGCATGAGGAAAAGGAGGTGCATTGTGATGAAGAAGAGGAAAAGGATAAGGACACTGATACTGAAATGGAGCAAAATAAGGATGAGAACTATGGTGAAGGGGAGGAAGGGTTAATTCTGAAAACCCTCACTCTAACCCTAAGGGCTCAGAAAGTGAGAATGTTGCTCTGAATCCTAAGGAGTATGACAACCCTAACTCTGAGGAGATTGAACAGGGCAAGGACTCTACGAACACCATCTTGGACAACGCTCATAACTACACTCTGGAATCCTTCAATTTTCAGAAATGGGTTGTTGAAAACATCACCAGTATGCAAGGTAAGCAGAGGGAGTTGGAAGATAAGATTAATAAGCTGATTAAGAATTCTAACTCTGGGAAATAGAATGAGGTTACGAAAAACAGTGAAGCTGAGGAGGAAATGGAGATGGAGGACTAGTTGGAGAAAGATCTGATCAAAGGGGACCTGAAACATTTGGAGGATGTTATTAGAACTTTGAAAGAGCAGGTGGAGGAGGACAAAGACAACATCAACACCTAGATCGTCCGTAATGAGAAGGCTTTTAAAAGCCTCATGAACCACAGCCTCCAGGTCCTTAAAGTTTCTTCCCAGAATATGAACACTTTGGTGGATCATTTGGAAAAGAAAAATCAGGATAAGAACCTGGTAATTATAGAAGATTCTCCAACCTCCAGCCCCACCCACCCGAACCCTAGACACAGAACTAGGAAGACCACTATTGGGAAGGATACCAAAATGAAAGAGAGCCAGCTAGGATAGGAAAACAACGACCTGAGGGAAGTGGCCAAGGCGATGATGCTCTTGGTATAGAATGTTGACAAAACTATGAAGAGTTTTTAATTAACTTGTAATGTTGGGCTTGGGGCCAATTTCTTGCTGGCCTCTTGCTGTTCCTTTATCTGCTGTTGGTTTTTTTGCTGGTCTTTTGCAGCTGTCTTGTTTTGTTTCCTTCTTGGATATCTTTCGAATGTAATCGGGTTTCGGGTCACTTAAAACTTGTTTTTACTTAATCAAAAACAACCTCATTCTTCATCGCCTTCAATGAGGGCAGCTCTCTGGATGAACATAACCCTATCATAGCCCTAATTACATTCTTTGTGATCTTGTAGGACTTTTTTAACTACATAAACTCACCATACATTCAGCTCAACATGTACCAGACCCATTCAGGTTCATCAAATATCAGGAATCTGACAAACTGCATGAAACCCTTATCTTCCAACACTTGAAATTTTGGTTTCAGCATGGAATTCCCTTGAGTCAGCTATTTGTTCTAGAGATTAAGCAGGTGGGAGTTTCCCAATTCTTCAATATTGCAATGTGTGTAAACCCTAATATCTTCAATGTGTAACACACCATGGGTAACCAATGAAAATGCACTTTTTAGATCATCTTTCATGAAAATGAATGGATGATGCTTAAATTTTGGTTGGGCTTGATCAGTAATGTCCATGACAAGAGGGGCAGCAGTTCTAGATGCATCCATTTCAGCAATTTAGATTTCAAACTTGAAAAGGTTTCAACGATAAATACCTTTACTGTCAGATTAGGGTTTCTTATTGAATCACCTTATAGATTTTCTTTCACGCTTCAGTCTCTGAAAGTTATGCTTATAGAGATCTATTCTCTTCTCCTCTTTGAATACAAAGTGATAAATGAAGTAATAAAATCATCTTTTATCTTCCGCATACCTAACTTTTTATTGTAATAAATGCAGTTTGCCCTAATACTTCCAGATACTCTATATCTTCAAGAATTCTCCTATGGATCTTCAAGTCTTCTTATTTTCTTTCAGAAATCCTTCAGATAGATTAATCATCATCAAACACAACTTCTACAACCTATTGGAATTAGGTACAGAACTCAAATAGGGGTTTTATAAGATTTTCATTATAACTCCACCAAGGTCGGATGCCTTAGCTTAGTTATCGGATGAAGTTCCAACACTGGAATTAGGTGCAAATCCACAGGGGTTTTATAAGATTTTCATTATAACTCCACCAAGGTCGGATGCCTTAGCTTAGTTATCGGATGAAGTTCCAGCACTGGAATTAGGTGCAGATCCACTTCCTTCTTCCGAATCACTCTTCTTAACCCATGTCTTCTTCATCTGATCTCTAATCTCAACTTTTCCTTTTCCCATATCATCAGTCTTCAAATTCTTGTTCTTGTTTATCATACCATTCCTATTCATATTTATGCTTTTGTACTATTTTGCAATGTGACCAGGCTTGTTGCACGCATAGCAAACAGTATTTCCTTGCATAGGCCTGAAGTTCATCTAATTTTCTCTTGATCAACACTAATTAGCAACATGTACAATCCTACCACATGCATAGCATCTGATATTTCTTCTATTTTGAAAGTTGTTCATCACACATCTGCATTCATTTGAATTATGACCATACTTATTGCATTTGAAACATTGACTGGAGAAAGATGGACCATTATTATTCATCCTATTTCTTCTTTGACTTACCATGTGACCAAATTTATTGGAAACAAAATAGTTAGCATTGAACTTATGAGCATTAGGTTGCCTTACCAGAGGCCTTCTAGAATTATTCTTATGATGTGTTGATTTGGTATTGCTTTGACTAGATCCCAAGCTTTCACCTTTCTCAAATCCAAGATCTCTTGTGTCATTAGCATTCTTCTGGATTTCAAGCATCTCATCAAGTCTAGATGAACTGATTTTCAACTTTTCCTTATACTCATTTGCAGCTTCAAGATCATATTTAAGAAGGATCTTCTTTTCAATGTCTTCCTTGGTTTCATGCAATTCATGCTTCAATTGGTCATTATCAAAAATCAAGTCTGCAACATTCTTCAAATTTGTCTTTTAGGGATTGATTAAGGCTCTCTTCATTCTTCTTTCTTGCTTCAATCCCCTTAGTCAGTTTCATCATAATGGCTTCCATCTCATTCTTCTGAACAACATTCTCTCTAGCAAGCTTCTCACATTCCTCTATCTTCTCCTTTGGGGCTTGGTCATCAATGTTCTATCTATCTTTCTCATTTAGCTTATCAACGAGTTCCTTTCTCATCTCTCTTAACTTGTTCAACTAATAATTCGATGACTAGATGAGTTTTTTAGCATCTCTAAGATTTGCTTTCACCTATTGGACCACTGCTTGGGCTTGATCAAGATCCTCAAGTGCCACAATAAGTTGTTGTTGAATACTACCAGAATCCATTGATTCACCTTCCCAGATCCTCCTCAAGGTGTTAGGATTTTTCTAAGGAACTAGGCTCTGATAAAAATTGTTAGAATCAATTAACACTAAGAGGGGGGGTGAACCAGTGTTCTGCAATCTTTAATATTATTAATCTAATTCTTCAACCACTTAATGCAAATGAACAAAAGTAAGAAGCGTGAACACAAAGCAAATATCCACAACACCATAACACCAAGATTTTTATGTGGAAACCTAGTTAAGGGAAACACCATGGTGGGATTGAGACCCACAATATTAATATACTTTGTTAGAAGTATAGAAATATTACATGAAGGGAATGCACATACATTCCAACACACTGCTTAGAGCTCATTGCTCAAATTACAATAAGGGCTACAACCCCGGAAGGCTCACTACCTTACAAAATGATTACAAATAATTGGAATGTATGAACTGATAAAAAACATCTGCAAATGCCAAAATACAGTTCTCGTTAAGCACAAAGTATTATGCTCTACTACACTACTCTGCTTTGATGTTCTGCTACATTTCGAGCATAAATCCTTTACAAGTGCACACGTGAAACTGTGCACAATCACTCATAAATACTTTTCACACAACCACTCATACCAAAAATGATAATATCAATCGCTCTTATATATCCGCAACAACAAATTAGGTCTTTTATATGTCGCCCCAAAAATGCATAACACACAAATGAAATGTGTATACCAAGTCGGCTCAATTAGAACTCAAATGCATATGCGGACAAAAAAAATTGTCCACACTCTTCCCATATGTCGGCTAACCATCCTCAAACACAAAAACAATCACCAAAATCAATCTGCATAATCCGCACAATGAATATTCACATGTTACTACTAATGAACACTATTCTACTCAAAAACTGTACATCAGACCCTCTAACTCACTCCAAAATCAACAAAGGAGGCCACAAACTTGGAATAAGCTAGATAACATATCCATAATGCTTCCCAGAGATCCACAACATAAAGTATTCAACACAAGTGAAACGCCAACCAAAATACCGTACACTTTGTCGCATGTCCTGCTTTATCTCACCAAACCTCACCAAAACTCAATCTTACTTCTAGTATGAATAAGTTATGAACTGTGGATGGGATTTCTTACATTAGTTGCCATCAATGACAATATTAGATCATCTATGCAGTGTCTCTTGCCAACACAAAGATACATAAAGAGGAGGTGGCTTAACATCTTTGGCTTGATGTTCACCAATCTTATCTACCAATCTTCATTGTTGTTGTCAAACCGCATCATCTCATTCTTCATAGATTTCTTGTACCAGTTGTCGGAATATAATAATATTTGTCTTTTATCAGTTAAAGTCCTAATTACCAAGTCTGATAAAACTATATTTGCTTACCAGTTAAGCCATGTCGACTGACCTATAGGACTTAGATGATTGTAAAAACATAGTTGCCGTCAATGACAACATACAACATAGTCATCATACAAAAATCTAATCAAACATGTACCAGTTGCATTAAGTAAACAAACAATTACTAGTTTAGATCAATTGATCAAATGCCAACAATCTCCCCCTTTGGCATTGATGGCAACACTTAGAAAAAAAAAATTGTCGACTAAGTGTGCAATACAAAAATTGACTATATGACATGTACTCGCCCTTAGCAATTACTCTTATTACTCCCTCTTTACATTATATACAAAATTTTGACTGACTCTTAACTATTACTCCCCCTTTGACAACAATGCCAAATAAAGAAATAAAATACATGAGAGATGTATACAATTTACATCAAAATTTGCATCAAAGCATATATAAATAAGATTCATAAAGTTTTTACAAAGCAATTTTATAAAAAGCGTCACTGAAATGAAACTTAAACTATTTGAGATCATTATCCCATGCCTCTAATAGTGTGTCGGTAATCTTAACATGTGTCTTTATCTGCCCAGCTAAATCCTCCATTGCATCAACTGTGCTCATCTCAGGTGTAGCCAAAATAACTTTTGACTCCTTGTATGCTCGTTGTAAAATTTCAACTTTAGGAATTGGTTGAGTCTAGGGATCCTTCAATGATCTAACCTATTTGACCTGCTCATGTTCATACATCTCGAGTTTGTGGTGTAAGTCTACAATGGATCTACCAAAAATAATAGCGAAGTCATTTAGTGGCATAAATGTCTCGCTCAAGATTTCAAGTTATTTCTTAGCATCTTCCCTTTTCTCCTTCAAGTTAGAACAAAACAGTGAAAACTTAGAAATAGTAGCCAAAATCTTTCCTCCAGTTACTAGTGCATTCTTCAATAGGTCTTCATTAACCATGAGTTCTACCTTACCTTTATCTGTCTCAGACATCAAGATTTTTTTCCTTTTCTTCTTGTAATCCTTTTCAACTGATATATATGCTACATCTTCAAAAGTCTTGAGTTGATCTCCGGCATCGGTAACCAACTATCCAAGTTTGTCAATGGGAGTGACAAAACTTTTAGTATTAGTCTCTGATAGGAGACTAGACAAAATATCAACTGCTACCTTGATTGTCTCTGCCTCTCTCTGTTGTTCCTTCATTCTCTTCTTTTGAGCTCTAGATTTCATTGATGTTGCAATCTCCATCAATTGAAAAGAACTCAGATTATCCATATCAATCGGTCCTTTAATGCTCACTGAGTTATCATCATCATTAATTATTTTATTCTCCTTTGACTCATTTTTCTCTACCTTTTTTTTCTTTGTTCTCTCCTTCTTGGTCTTATCTTCTTATGTCTTCTCTTCCTCAGTGGTGTCCTTGACCGGTGGTGGTTGTGTCTCCACATTTTGTTCATTCACTGGTACTTCCTCATCAATCTTTTCCTTTTGACTGTCATCAACATTAATACTTATTGATGGAATTTGATTATCAGTAGGTTGGGTATTCACCAGTGGCTCATCAAAGCTCTTTTCTTCAGTTTTCTTCTCCACTTGCTCCTCTTGTTGCTCATTTTGTTCAAACATTTGAACATCAACATCCATTACATGTATATGATCAGCAGTATTATCAACATTATCTCCAGTATTATCAACATTATCTCCAGTATTATCATCAGGAATGAATATTGGTTCAGTATCAATCGGATCATCATACATATACTTGTTATCTGATTCAAAATCTATGATCTTAACACCTTTAGGAAGTTCTTTTGACTTTGGCTTTTGATAACTGTCCTCCTTAGCTTCTTCCTCTTTTTCTACATCTTTATCCGGGATGAGACCTAAAGCCTTCTTAATCAAAATCCCAGTCTCCTTCTGGATTGATTTGGTCTCTCCTATTAACATTCTTGTTAATCTCTTCTCGGATATGAAATATTCCTTCACTTTCACCTTTATTTGTTCAATTTCTTCTTCACTTGCTTCTACTTTCAGGTACTTAAAGATATAATCAATGAATTAGTTGTCTTCGCTAATGGTTGCCTGCCACCTTGGATCAATAAGCTTATACAAAGAATTGGGAATTTGCCCTTGCAACTCAATAAGAGCTCTACTATATTTATTCATACTGAAGATGATTGCATCTTCAATCTCCCTTTGTTGACTTTCAGATAAATGAACAAACAATGTATTCAAACCTTTGTATATCCCATAATCCTTGATTATTTGAACCATTCTATTGAAATAATCTTCTAATGTAAATGGTTTCTTAGGTAACTTGCCCTTACCAATTGCCTTACACTTCTTAACACTTGCCTAAGTGCTCTTTTATCATCCTCTAATTCAGTAGCCTCTTCATCATTTGTTAGTTTGTGGGCTTGTTGTTTCTTCCTCTTTTTGGTTTGAACTGGTCCAGTAGGTGGATCAACAATTTTCTACTTCCTTCGGAATTGAATTTTAGAAGGTTTCCCTCTTTGTGATTTAGTTTGTTTGTCTTCTTCCACCTTCTTCATTGTTACTGTATACACCTAAAAATGGTCTGAAGATAATTAATTGAATAAGCAATTATTTAATTAATCTCTCCTCCCCAATTTAATTGAATTCACTAAGCAATTTGATTAAATCTCTCATTCATCTACTTATTAATAAATCTAAGGATTTATTAAATAGGTTCATTTCATTTCACCCCTTTAATTAATTAATTCAAATTAATTAATTCACTCCACCAAAATCATTTCTTCCAACTCCTAATTAATTAAAACAAATCATTTATGAGTTGTTGAGATTAATTAGTCATTTTCCTAATATTTGAATTTCTAAATTTAAATTCTCCTAACTTCTACCACTCCTAAACTTAACCATTCCTAAACCTAACCCATTCTACCTACCACCTTGTCCCCTTTCATCCAACATCTTCTAGAACCTTTGTGACACTTGTCACTAAGTGTTCCCTTTAATCCAACTCCCCTTGCCAACTTCCTCCAATTTAACCATTGATATCTTCAGATCAATCTCAACCGTTGATTCATGCCAACTCACCCCTAGCCTTGGGAAATCCTATAAATAGACCTCATTTTGGAGCAATAAGGGTCCCAATTTTATTTCGTCATTTGCATTGTTACTATAGGCATCTAGCTTATAGTTTATCATTCTTAGCAATGTTATCATGCTCAATTTAGCTTAAATCTTAGCTTAATCATGCTAGGATAATCAATCATTCATATAGCTTAATCATGTTATTCTTGCTAGATCATGCATTTTCAGCATTCAAATCCTCCATCTAAGTGTAGTCAAGTCACTGGAATTTGCATACTAAGATCTGAGAGCAAAATTCATACTCGCATTTACTAGGAGGCAATAAGTCGATTAGCTATGGTTTTGTCTTCCATTGTTTCAATTTTCTAACCATTGCTTGTAATGATTTATTGAGTGCATTGTGGTTGCAGGTATAGGTACACTTCATAGAGAATGACATTTTGGTGCCCACCGTGGGGCCGAAATCATCATTTTCAGCCTCCCAAGCTTCCTCAAACTTCATCTCTGCCGGATCAGAATCAGATTGTCGTACGAGTTGCCTTTCTGGCTCATACGAACTTCCTTTTAGTCTCGGATGACACCTCATCTTGACTCGTACGAGGTATAATCCTGACTCGTATGAGATTTTAGACTGCAAATTCTTTACTCGTACTAGGCTGATCATGTGTCGTACGAGTTGATTTTCACACTCGTACTAGAGCTAATTTTGTGTCGTACAAATTTCTGGCTGTTAAATCTTATGTCGTACGAGTCAATTTTGGTCCATGTGCGAAATCTAATCATTTATCATTCTGTCTGATAAATCATTTCATACGAGTTTCTGCATCTGTGATTTTTTTTTTAAAAACTGCAAATTAGAAATTTCAAATTTGCCTATACGTCGGTAATTTGCGTTTTTGAAGGCTTTCTAGTCATTTTTAGCCCCTGAGAGTGCCCAAAAGTCCTGGCCAAAAGCCATACTCACTAAAAATTGCATCTAGAACTCTTGGAGACCTTTCCAACGAGGTAAACAGCTTGTAATTTCGAGTCCCGAGCAGAAAGTTATGCCTATCTGAAGTTAGGATAAAATTTCATATAATTTTTCTGAAAATTTCATAGTTTGGATCACTAATGCTAATCTTGTTATGTCTATGAGATGTTTGCAGCCTAACTATTTCTTGCAGATACGCTTGTCAAAGACAAAATTCAAAACAATGACTACTAATGAGTTTTTGCAGGTTGCCTAAGGATTTAGCTAAAAAAAACTGTGTATTCTTTAAAGATTTTTAGGCACACTTCAATTTGGGCTTAAAGAAATGAACTATCATGTCTTATGTGCTTATGATGATAGGCGAGTATGCTCTCACCTTTCTTAGGTGATCAAAAAGATAGACTCATCTTTTTGCTTTCATTAGTGCATCTCTTTAGCAGGCCTGCCCTCCCGAGGAGTTATTAACTCTTAGCCATTAAGGTCGGTGAGAGGGGAATGACCTAAGTGGGAATGGCTAATGCCAAGTAATCCAACCCACTATAAAATAAATGTGTTTTTGATGAAAATCAAAGCAATGGCAGTGCTCTGGAATAGCTCTCCTTCATACCTTTGGGTATATCAAACCTTGGTTTTCAAGGCTGGGAGACCTCTTAATTGAGTTTATACCTCGACGCACCGAATGGATCCCTTACTAGTGTCGGTTAAAATAGAAGCTACCCGATTCACCTCCGAAAGGGTGATAATCTTTGTGCAAGAGAGATAGTAACTCTCCCAAGACACTTGCCATATCGTGCCCCCATTAGCATTTGGAGTCGGATAATACGGCGTTGAGAATCCATTGCGTGAGACTCAGCGGTCATATTCTGATTAGCTATTGGGTGTGTACCTAAGTCAGCAAGCAAAGGTTTTCATTCTCAGCCAACTTCCTTAGGGTTTAGCTTGATTGAGAGTCATGTATCACATCATGTGTTTGTTGTGTATTCATCCCTAAATTGCAAAATCAAACACTTAAAAACTGAAAAACCAAAGTAAAACATCAAAATTCAGTGATCAAAAACTCAAACAAACAAACACTTGTTATCTCTGTCAGGTTACCTATTGTACGAGTTAGGATTCTCTGTCATATTGCTTGATCTTCTGTCGTACAAGTCAAGGTTCTATGTCGTACGAAAAATTGTTGTTCACATGAAGTCACTAGTCTGTCATTCTGTCTTATATCTCTTGTCGTCCTATGCTGCATAATCTGTCATACGAAACTCTGCATTTGTCAAGTCCAGAACTGAGTCTTACATACCTATTTCAGAGTTGTCATTTTTGTCTGGTCAAATTGCAGTAAACATAAACACCTGGTGTCTATTATTTTCTTCTTAAATCGTCACATGTATGCCCATCCTAACTAGATCTCAAAGACGAAAAATTAGAGAGACTGAAATTGAAACATTTGAAATAGCTGAAAATCATATTGACATGACATATCAAAGCAAAACACAAGAAGAACACATGACAAACCAACATATCAGAGCAATCAAACAAGTTCAAAATCAAAATCAAACTATGTTAAAACCTCACAAGGATTCAAATACATCTTAGAAGAAAGGTGGCTCTTTTATGCACCTCTTAAAGAGATCCCTAAAGGATTTGGCTAAAGAAGATCAAAATCGTGCACCTATATCTAACAATGATCCATCCATCCATAAGAAAATTGACTCTCCAGAGGCATCTATTCCTACACCTCCTGAAAGCTTGCAAGAACATTCCATAGCATCCTTTTCAAACAATACATCCGAAGATGAAATTTCTCAAGTGATCGCCATCAAACCTATTTCAGAGGATCCTATTCAAAGCTCATCTCCCTCATATCCAAGCATTATTTCCTTGCAAAATCCTCATAGTTCTCCCTTGCAAATTGAAGTCCTCGTTCATAGAATGCTTGTTAAACATGTCCTAATAGATGGGGGAGCTAGCTTGAACATTTGCTCTATGAATCTTTTCCGTGCTCTAGGCTATTCAGAAGATGCAGTTGATCCCCAGAAAAAGATAAAAATCAAAGCACATAATCAAGAAGAGCATTCATCTAAAGGAAAGGTGATATTACCCATCACAGTGGGACCTTTGCAGAAGGACATACCATGCCAAGTTCTAGACGTGGACCTACCATACAATATACTCTTGGAGAGACCATGGATACAAGACATGCAGGCTATTACATCAACATATCATCAATGTGTCAAATTTCCATACAATGGACAGGAAATCACAATATCAGTAGAATCAAATCCAGTGTAGTGTTGTAATAATTAGAAATTAATTTTTACATAACAAAGAGGCAGCATCTTCAAGCACGCAATCAAAGGAACAATCATTTGAATCAATTTTGTCAAACATAGAAGAACAAATGCAGCTGAAAGATCAAGGAAACGGAGAATATTTGCTATCATGGAAAAACAAACAAGAGAAACTTCAAATTGAGAGGGATGAAGAAGAAGATATAGTAGTCGATGTAGTTCACACATATGCAAAACAAATGTTAGGAACTAGCCTACTTGAATCAGAATCACATTCGACTGACATGGACTTAACCGAGGACGATCAGGATTTTCTTATGCGAGGTCATTCTGACGAGAGTATCATTCTAGACATCGACATGCATACTGAAAGCTCTGACATCTCTATCATGACCCCTAATATCTTTGAAGCTATTGAAACTGAAGATCCTTTATCCTTAAGCTATCCTGAACCTATGGACTGGGAAAATGAAGGACATACTGCTATTGATACCTTACCTAATGACCATGCCATATCCTTATATCTTGATGAAATCAAACCCGCAACAACTTTTACCAGGGATTTCGCTAACATATCTTTGAGTCAAATGGATGTCAAATCTCCTAGTCACAAAAGTGAAAATCAAGAAAACAATATCAGGTCTAATGTTGAAAACCATTTCTTGGCAACATTAGACCAGGAAAAAGTAAAAACAAAGGATGCATCCAACACTGAAAACCTCCTTGAGGCACCGGAAGATGGGAGATTTGACACCTTACCTAAATGTTATCAAGAGAAGCTATCTATCATAGTAGCACCAGCAAAGGCAACTATCATTGGCACAACTGATCTACATCTAGCAGCAACAATCTCTTTATCAGAACCAGCAAGGTAGAAATATTTTGAATCCTTCAAAACATGGCAAGTCAACTTTACCTAGTCATATATAGACGTTCCAAGGTTCGATCCATATCTTACAATACATCACCTGAATATCAGTCCGGGAGCAGACATCAATAATGGAATACATCATGGATCAAGAGAAAGCATCACTAAAGGAACACATCATGGATCAAGAGCAAGCATCAATAAAGGAACACAACATAAATCAGAAACAGGCATTCTATGTATCAAAATGGCTGTAGAATGGAATATTAAACAACTTCAAGTCTTTGGAGACTCCCAGCTTGTCATTAATCAAATCAATGATGACTATCAAACAAAAGATGACAAACTCATGCCTTACAAAAAGATAGTGGATGATATCAAGAAATACTTTGTAGAAATAACTTTTGAACAGATCCCCAGAAATGACAACAAAGCAGCAGACGCCATGGCTACACTTGCTTCACTATTGTAGACACAGGAAAATCAAGAGCTTTATGAATTCCTGGTTGAAGAGTTGTTTCATCATGCCTATAATTGTCCTGATTCCCAAACCATATGTCAACTCATTGGACATGATTCCTCCCGCTATGGCCAAACTTACACATACTTGAAAGATAATATCTTACCTCCTGACCTATCCAAGAACCAAAAGAGAAATTTTATTCGCCAATCCTCTCATTATACTCTCGTCGTAGATACCCTATATAAACGAGGTCTAGACGGTACTCTCTTAAGATGTCTTGAACAAGAAGAATCTGAGAAGGATTTACATGAATTCCATAATGGCATTTGTGGCACTCATTCAAGTTGTCTTACCCTTTCGAAGAAACTCATTCGCTTGGGCTATTATTGGTCGACTATGGAACGAGATTCTTGTAAGATAGCAAGAACATGCAAACAATGTCAAATCCATGGGAATTTGATTCATGCACCAGCACAAGAACTTCAAGCTTTAGCAACATCATGGCCTTTCTGTCAATGGGGTCTAGATCTGGTAGGAAAGATCAATCCATGCAATCAGGCAAATCGAGAAAAGAAAGACAAATTTGAACCAAACTGGTTAGGTCCATTTGTGGTCACAACAGTATTTGGGTCAGGAGCATATCAACTATCAACACAGGATGGGGATCAGCTCGAGGAACCCATCAATATCAGGCATCTGCAGAAATTCTATGTCTAGAAAACCAGAAAGAAAAATCAAAAACAGTGAAAAATAAAAAATGAAAAAAAAAAGTGAAAAAGCAGAAAAATAAAAAAAAATCAAATATCAGAAAAAGTGCAATAAAAACAGATGGTGAAAACCTGGCAAACAGGTTCTATCTGTCGGCTAGCTCTTCCATCTATTAGTTCATGCATTTTTCCGCTTGCATTCATTCTTCCATCAACATTGATCATCATGAAGCCTTTATACATACGCAAGCATCCTAGGTGGCTTCTTACCATGGTTTGGATCATTGGATATATCATAACAACTTTGTTTCTAGGCTTGGGGAAAAATTCTACACCTAGCTGGGGGCAAACTTTTGATCAATTTTGAGCTTAATCAAACAAGTAGACCAAATAGTTAGGCAAATCTTACCGAGCGAAAAACTGAGACACATCCAACATTGAACACAAAATCAAACTATCAACTATCAAGCTATCACAAAATCAATCTAAGCACATCACACACTTTTCAGTGGATAATATCTTTTTGAATGATTGATTGTAACATGATTGTTCAACTTTTCTATATTGCTTTTCGCTATCATGATTTCTGAGTGACTCTGGGATGTCATTAACTAGAGGAACAAGGAAGAAACATGATATTTTTCTTGTCTGCTGTCTGAAAATCAATCATTAATATGTGCAAATTTGTCTCGGGACATGATCATCTAAGTATCATTGAAGACATTTCCAATTTGCATATTGAAATGATTAATATTGCCTGTTTTACGCAAACATCACTAATAGTCATCTCGATTCAATTATACCTCGATGCTAGTGTTAACTTGCTATATAAAAATCCAGGAAAATAGTGCTCAGGTCATCATGGTTTAATTATACCATCGATGTTTGCACTCACTTCCCACATTTCAAAAGCTCAATGATGACAAAAACGCAAAATAATCCAATGACTGGTTCGGTCATAGTTTTGCATTCCATTGCATTTCATTTGCATTCTAGCTTGCATTTCATTCTTGCATGGGATCCAACAAAGCTCCTTTTATCCAAGGTCAAATCTATTGCAGGAATCATCAAAGTATCATAAAAAGTGTATACATAATCAGAATAACTCATATCTCTTTCATGATATTGTCAACTCAGCAAAAATCCTATGCTAACTCCCTCAAATGCATCAACATCAGCATATCCAAAAAATTTTGCAACTGATATCAACAAATTGTCAGTTCTTTATCTAATCAATCTTGCCAAATGAAATCAATCAATCAAACCTAATAAACTCATGTCTTATATAGGATGTATCCTTCCTGAAACCAGACGTGATCATCAATGTCTTATACAGGATGTATCCTTCCTGAAACCAGACGTTATGATCATCCATGTCTTATACAGGATGAATCCTTCCTGACACTAGACAAATTGATTCTGACTCATGTCTTATACAGGATGTATCCTTCCTGAAACCAGACATGATCATCAATGTCTTATATAGGATGAATCCTTCCTGAAACCAGACGTTATGATCATCCATGTCTTATACAGGATGAATCCTTCCTAAAACCAGACTAAATCAAATCAATCAAGATTTTTCAATCTTACCGATCTAGGCAATCAAGCTAATCAAAGAACTCACATTTTCATCAAACAATAGTTGCAGAAATCAAATCAAATCTATCGAGATATCAAACTCGCAAATACTCCAAAGATCAATTATCTCAATTGATCTCTCGAGGGGGCATCATTATACTAGAATTTAGTAATCAAGAGCTGGGGCATCCTATCAAATCAATACCATCATCAAAATGAGATTATTCTTTGAATCAACGCGTCATCACACCTCGCTTCAAAGAGGGACAAAATGTATACACCTAAAAATGGTCTGAAGATAATTAATTGAATAAGCAATTATTTAATTAATCTCTCCTCCCCAATTTAATTGAATTCACTAAGCAATTTGATTAAATCTCTCATTCATCTACTTATTAATAAATCTAAGGATTTATTAAATAGGTTCATTTCATTTCACCCCTTTAATTAATTAATTCAAATTAATTAATTCACTCCACCAAAATCATTTCTTCCAACTCCTAATTAATTAAAACAAATCATTTATGAGTTGTTGAGATTAATTAGTCATTTTCCTAATATTTGAATTTCTAAATTCAAATTCTCCTAACTTCTACCACTCCTAAACCTAACCATTCCTAAACCTAACCCATTCTACCTACCACCTTGTCCCCTTTCATCCAACATCTTCTAGAACCTTTGTGACACTTGTCACTAAGTGTTCCCTTTGCCAACTTCCTCCAATTTAACCATTGATATCTTCAAATCAATCTCAACCATTGGTTCATGCCAACTCACCCCTAGCCTTGGGAAATCCTATAAATAGACCTCATTTTGGAGCAATAAGGGTCCCAATTTGATTTCATCATTTGCATTGTTACTATAGGCATCTAGCTTATAGTTTATCATTCTTAGCAATGTTATCATGCTCAATTTAGCTTAAATCTTAGCTTAATCATGCTAGGATAATCAATCATTCATATAGCTTAATCATGCTATTCTTGCTAGATCATGCATTTTCAGCATTCAAATCCTCCATCTAAGTGTAGTCAAGTCACTGGAATTTGCATACTAAGATCTAAGAGCAAAATTCATACTCGCATTTACTAGGAGGCAATAAGTCGATTAGCTATGGTTTTGTCTTCCATTGTTTCAATTTTCTAACCATTGCTTGTAATGATTTATTGAGTGCATTGTCATTGTAGGTACAGGTACACTTCACAGAGCACGACAGTTACTTTGGCTTTTGCAGCTCTATTCTTACCGATAGGGGAACTAGTAGGGTTACGGGTGGGTGCACTTGATGCTTCACCTTTCTCTGTTGCATACTTAGCCTTTGATACTATTATTTGCTCTTTTGTGAAACTTTCCTGCTCAGCAAATGCTTCAACCTCCTTCCTTATATTCTTAGCAATCACCAATCTCTGCAGCTTAGAGTGGACTTGTAGAGATTTTTCTTTGTAAGTCCCAAATCTATCTGCAGTGATATTTGTTGGTTGCTCTAATAGATGGTTAGCATAAGCAATGAGTAGATCCTTGTCTACTTCATATCCTATAGGTCATACCCATGTGGTTCTCAGGATAATTTCTTCCATCATATGTTGGCATATGTGCAGAAGTGTGATGACATTATGATATTGTATGTTGTCATTGATGTCAATATGCCAAAGTGTGAACCGGTATATTGAAGTAAGCAACCTGGCAAGTGAACCAATATGATGGTACAAATGAAGCGGTATGATGAAGTGTGAACCGGTATATGCAGAAAGTGAACCGATATATGGAAAGTTTGTATCGGGGTTTCTGGTTGATGCATTCCAAGTCTGTGTGATTCAACCGACGACATCCTGTGATGGGTTAGCACTGAAATGGAGATTAGATCATGTTGCCACGTTAGCCTTGTGCACATGAAAGATTTCCTTGAGGATATTGCATGAAGAAGATTGATCCTATCTAGCTCGGGAATGTGCAAAGTCTCAGTAAATGGTGGAGAGCATGTGATGGGTTATCAGCTTCTAGAAGCGGCAAAGAACGAATGATGGAGAACGTCTTGAGAACTGTTCAATACTATTTTTTTTAAGGCAATGTGTTTTGAACGGTCAGGATTGGACTTACTATATTGATAAACCTAAATGTTTAGGGTTTAGGGTTTATGCTACCAACCTATCTGTTGTCTATAAGGTCGATGATGATTTGCATTGTGAAGTTGTTGGAAAATTTTGTGTGTGTGTATCCAAGTGAAGAGATACTTGATTCTTGCCAGACTAGAGAAGTGTGTTGATACCTACAGAGTGTGATTGCAGAAGTAAAGGAACTAAAATGGATCTGTCTTGGAATTGAGTGTTGTTATCAGATCAGTGTATTGCCTGTTGACTTCTAACCATTTCAGCAGTTGGAAAATCCCTTAATAGGGTAGCTTTAATAGACTTTCTGTAAATCCTTTAATAGGGTGACTCAAATTCATTGAGTTCCTCAAATCATCTTACAAGGTAACCTTTAACAAGGTTCTAACCTTTAACTAGGTATTTAGCCATCCCTTAACTCGGTGATCCCTAGCAGGATCGGTTCCTAGCAGAACCTATTGTAAAGTCCTTAATCGGACTAGGCTCCTAATAGAGAGGACTTCAGAAGAGTTCAAAGAACAACTTGTGGGTATTCATCCCCACCATGGTTTTTCCTAGTTGGGTTTCCACCTGAAAAATTAGTGTGTCATGTGTGATGCTTTCTATGTGATGATTAGTGTTTTTTGTTAAGTGGTAATGCATGTTGATCCAGTGGTCTTTATATTTCTGATGTATTACTTGTTTATGCATATGCGTGAAGTGTAAAGGAGAGATTAGGTTTTGTGAAGATCTAAGTGTTACCGGTTTATGTGTTTCACAGTCTCACTGTGTTTTACCGGTAGTGCCCTATTTTAGATCAGTGACTCTGTTTACTAGTTTGTGTATTCTTTACAATCAAAGTGGTTTAAGGAAGTTTTTGTCTATACTGATTCACCCCCCCCCCCCTCTCAGTATCTGTTGAGTACTTACTGTTCATCATTATTCATCAATTGGTATCAGAGCCTCCTCTAGGTCCTCTGTGTTGTAAGCTTAACCGCTTGAGGAAAAGATCCTATTCTAATGATGAAGAGGGAAGTTCCTAAGTTCAATAGAGATAACTTCAAGATATGGAAGGACGGAATGAAGATCTACATTAAAAGCATGGGTGCTCAATACTGGAACTATGTTGAGAATACTTATGTTGTCCCTACTGGTACTCTCACCGATGATCAAAGAAGAGAAATTCAGGAGAATGGGCAAGTCATGGAAGCTCTTATCAGCAGTCTATCTGATATTGAGTTTATAAATATTTAGGATAAAGACAATCCCAAATATGTATGGGATACTCTAGAGACTATCTATGGCGGTGATGAGCATGAGAATCAAGCTAAGGAAGAGAGCCTTAGAGAAAAATTTGAAGACATGCGGATGGTTGAAGGAGATACCATTCAACAATATGGGATAAGAATTAAAACTGTTGTTGGAGATATCAAGAGTGCAGGAGGTACAATGGATGATCCCACCATTGTTAGAAAAGTTTTGAGATCCTTATTGCCGGTCTATGCAATAAGGGTTGCCTCTATTCAGAAGTTGAGATCTATTGACAAGACAAAGGTATCCCTAGATTCCATCATTGCTAAGTTCACCGCATATGAGCTAAATAGTTATGATGGCAGTGTTCAGAAGACTGAATCAGCTTTTAGAGCATCTACTGCACCATCTAGAAAGGGAAAAGAAGTTAGTACCAGCTATGAACCTAGACAAAGTAGAGATATGGATGATGAGGAGATCTTGATGGAATTTGAAGCTCTTCTGGCCAAGAGACTTCCTAAGGAAACTAGCAAATACAAAGGTAAGCTCCTTTTGAAATGCTTTTCTTGCAATAGGATTGGACACATTGTTGTAAACTGTCTTAATGGTGATAATAAGGACAAACCGGAGAGGTTCAAAAAGTTCAAAGGAGGAAATAGGAGAAACTGTCTTGTTGCAGTTGATGAAGGCGTCACTGATGATGAATCAGAAGATGAAGAAAGTGAAGACATAGTATTTTTAGTTGTCAAGGAAGATGTGTCAGACAAGAAGGCTCTTGTCTCTCGCTTTGATAATACTAATGAATGGATTATTGACAGTGGTTGTTCTCACCACATGACTGGTGACCGGAGAAATTTTATGTCTCTGGAAGAGTATGATGGAGGTGTAGTTCGATTTGGTAATGATGCACCTTGTATGGTAAAAGGAAAAGGGTCCATTTCTCTAAATGGAAAAAGCAGTGTTGATAATGTGTATTGGGTAGAAGGTCTCAGGCATAACCTTTTGAGTGTTGCTCAGCTGAATGATAATGGACTCACTCTGGAATTCAAAGATGGTGTATGCAAAATAAAAGGAAAGAGTGGTCAACTGATGGCCACCGGTATGCTGACCAAAGGTAACTTATTTCAGTTGAATGCAAATATCAGTCAATGTCTAATGGCTAAGTTTGATGATAGTTGGATATGGCATAGGAGACTTTGCCATGTAAATTTTGATAATATTGTGAAGCCCAGTAAGATCAAGGCAGTTAGAGGATTTCCTGTGCTAAACAAATCGGAGAATCCTCTGTGCAGAGAATGTCAACTGGGGAAAATTTCTTCCTCAACCTTCAAAGGTAAATCTTTCACAGCAGAAAATTTACTTGATCTTGTGCATACTGATTTATGTGGTCCTATGAAAACTAGGAGTGTTCGGGGAGATAGGTACTTTATGATTCTTACTGATTATTGCTCAAGAATGATGTGGGTCACATTCTTGAAAGACAAGTCTAAAGCTTTTGGAAAGTTCAAAGCCTCCAGAGCACTAGTTGAAAAGGAAAGTGGTAAGAGGATCAAATGCCTTAGAACCGATCAAGGAGGTGAGTTCACCTTTGGAGAATTCAATAAGTACTATTAAGAGAATGGCATCAAGAGGAAATTGTCTGTCCCTGGGACTCCACAGTAGAATGGCCTAGCAGAAAGGAACAACCGAACTATAGTTGAAGCAGCCAGAACGATGTTGATTCAAGGGAAGGTTGCTCACACTTTTTGGAAAGAAGTGGTGAGCACTGCAATATACACTATGAACCGAGTACTCATCAAGAAAGGTAAGGATAAAAATAATGAATACTAAGAGGGGGGGTGAATTAGTATGCCAAAAATCAATGTACTTAAACACTTTGCTAGACTAACAGTAAAACGGTAAAACAGTTTAGCAGACAAATCGGTTAGCACACATGCAAACCAAATAGCAAATAATGCATTCACCCATAGAAGCACAAACACCATAACACACAGGATTTTGACGTGGAAACCCAAATGGGAAAAACCATGGTGAGATGGAACTCACAAGTAACTATCTGCAGAATAGGAACCAGACCGGTTAAGGTCATACAATGTTCTTTACCAGAACAGATCCTGTTAGGAATCTCAATCTATGTTAGGAGATAAGTCTGATTAAAGACTACCTTGCTAGAGGATTTTAGATCCAAAGGTATGAACCACCTTGTTAGAGGATTTACAAAAGGCTTTTGGGCCTACCTGGTTAAGGGCTTTAGACTTGTCAAAGATGTGCGTAATCAACAAGTGAGTGATCTAGCAAATAGTACATATTGCTTGGTTAGATCCTTGATAGCTCATTCCTAATGCATTCCAGCATTACTTTAGTCTTCTACACATTCACACTCTCTAACTCATCAACCACCTTAAACCCTCACAACAACCTAAAACCCTAGACATGATGTCCTTATAAAGGAATTTGATTTCATGTCAATCCAATAGGATTACAATACAATTTCCTAGGTTCAATGCATCTAGACATATCTAGTAACACAATACAAAAAGCACCGTTGAAGTGTCAGCACCATGAAACAATCGGTGGATGATAACTCATCACAAAATTCTGGTTGGTAACTCATCACAGAGTATTACTGGTTCATACAAAATACCGGTTGCCAGTTTGACAAAGTGAAGACTAGAAAATATGTGTTATGTCGCTTTGATCCTTCATACCGCTTGAGATCCTTGATCCGCTTGGGGTCAACATACCGCTTCAGATTGGTAAACACTTTCTGTAAAACACCAATAGTCTAAGGACTATAATGCATCATACCGGTTGGGAACAATTTTTGGTTGAGCATAATCCATACATACAAAAAGTGATCTCAATGCAAGTGTGTGTCCATCAATGACAATCACAACATAATCATCAAAAATCCCAACAATCTCCCCCTTTGGCATTGATGGCAACACTTAGGAAATTTTGACATCTAAGTGTTTTACAACAAAAATATGCCATAATCAAAATTACTCCCCCTAAGCATATACACTATCCCTTTTGCAAAAAAATACAATGTATACTACTTCGTAATAGAAATAACGTGAAAGTATACATCAAAACATTCAAAATTTATACTTCTCCCCCTTTACCAACAATGACAACAAAATATTATAGACTAACCCTGTTTCATTAAAATAATAAGTGTTTATGACAGTAAAGAATAAAACTTGTAAAAAACTGATTTAAAGTCCTACAAAAATTATTTCATAGATAAGGACCAGGACTCAAGTAGGGAGGTAGCCACCTCCTTCTCTATCTACATCTGAGAGACCTATTCTTCCATGGTGTCTATTGTGCTCATCTCTTGAGTCACCGTTAAAGCATCTAGATTTAGATAACATTTTTGAAGTATCTACAGACCTGGGAGTAGAACCAGTTGGAGTTCCTGAAAATCTCAAGTCCAGTTGCTGATTTCCAACTCTATTTTGGTAGACTGGATATGAAACCGGTGAACAGTTTGCCCATAAGCTGTAAAAGAGTCATACGGTAGCTTGAAGGTGCTCATATATAACTGCAAGTTATTTTATAGCTTTTTCTTCTATACAAGCACATCATCACAAAAGAGATGGGGTTGGCAAATCTTACTCAGTAGTAGATTCCCCTCATCCAGAGCATTCCTTATATATTTTTGTGCTTTTTGCAGTTCAGACCAAAGCTCATTAAGCTTCTTCACCAGGGCAATGTTGAGAGCCTTTTGATGCTCTTTCTTGGCATTTGCCTCTACTACCTCTTCTAGGCTCTACACCTGATCATCCACTACTGTGCATAAGAGCTTCAATTGTGCCAATGATGAATCAATATTGGGGAGGTTTGTGCTAGGTAACAAACTAGTAAGAGTGTCCATCGTAGCTTGGATCCCATCTTCCTCCTTCTTCCTCCTTAACACTTCAAGGCATTCTTGAGAAACCTTAATGCTTTGTAGCAGCTCCATTTCATTTGCAAACTGGAGGTCAATAGGACTGGTGAGGTCAGTCGGTTTGGCTTGACTACCGGTTGCCTTTGGAGTCTCCATCTGCGTGCTCTTTGCCGCTTCTACTTCCTTTTCCTCCTCTGCCTTCTTCTTTTCTACTTATTTTCTCTTTTCCTCTTCCTTATCCTCCTCTACCTTCTTCTCTGCTTCCTTCCTCTTCTCCTCTTCATTTTCTTCCTCTTCCTTCTTCTTTTCTGCTTCCTTTCTCTTCTCCTCTTCCTTTCTCTTCTCCTCTTCCTTTCTTTTCTTCTCATCCTCTTTTCTCTTTTCTTCTTGTTTCCATTTCTCCTAATCTTCTTCCTTTTTCTTCTTCTCTTCCTTATCCTTTTCTTCTTTCTTCTTCTTTGCATCTTCTTGTTTCTTTTCTCTTCATCCTCTTCTCTTCTTTTCTTCTCATCCTCTTCCTTTTTCTTCTTCTCCGCCTGTTTCTTTGCTGCCTCTTCTTGTTTGTCCTCTGCTTGCTTTTCAACCTGTTCAGCCTGCTTCTCTTGTCCTGTTGCTTTAGATGGTGTGTCATGCACAACATCTTCTACATCCAGAGCATCGACATCAATAGTGTCTATAGGTTCAACAACCGAGTTTCCTTCAGTATCACACTTCATCCAGTTTTGTTATTGTCGGTTCTTGCTCAGCCTTCTTGTTGGCTTCAGCCACTTGATGCATCTTAAGGGCTTCTAGAGAAAGAGTGTGTGTATTCTTGATCACTTCTTAACTCTTTCCTTCCAGTAACAGGAGTCTTCTTCTTCTCATGAAGAAGAGGCCTTTGTATTTATTCATAACTTTGAAAAGTTCTGAATTTGATATATCAGGAAAATGTTGAGCAAAAATTTTCTCTCATTTCCTGTTCCTTTTCTATGGCAATGCACCATTTATTGTCTAAGGAGTTATACAAAGAATCTGGTGTCTCGGATCTAATTTCTAAAGGTGACCGGTCATTAACACATAGATACTTAATAATTTCTTGTTCAACTGCTTCCTTTTCATCATCATTGAAATCATCAAAACAATCAATCAAATCATTCAACACTTTCTCCTAATATTTTTTATGGTTCTTTGACAATGTGTCAAAGGTTTGTAGGAAGAAATGTCAATATTTACTAGTGCCAATGATGTCGGTTCATTCTTTGTCTTTTTCCTTGCTTGTCTTGTCTTCTTGGGTTTTTCCTCTGACACAGTTTCTTCCGATTCTGGTGAGTTATTCCTTGTCTTCCTCTTCCTCTCGAAGACTTTAGCAGGTGCCACTTTCGGTTTCTTCTTTGCAGGTGATCGCTTGGTCACTTTGGGACTGGCTGCAGTAACCGGTGTCGATGCCAAAGGCACTGCCTTTCCTTTCTTTTCAAAAGGTTCTACAACTAGTGCAACCCTTTCCAAATAGGTGTCGGTTCTCTTTGCCTTAGGATCAAGAGGTGAGGAGATTAGGGTAGAAGCATACCTATCCAACATATCATACATCACCTCATAGCCCATAGGCTCTACTTCCTCTTGTCTGGGCTCAACGGCCTCCATTATGCATTCATCCACATTGATGATAAAGTAGATATCATCTTCATATTTCTTGACAATGTCACTGGATATCCTCATCCTCAAACTCATCTTGCTTCTGAACTCATCAAAATACTTGTTCAGAACTTCAAGGTAGCCGGTTCCAACTGCTTGCAGGCTTTCTTTGGTCTACTTGGTAACCGGTTAGTCCACAGAACACTGAATATCTCCCACTCCAGGGAAGTAACCTTGGAAGTAGAAAAATAGTCCTACTAGAAGTTGTCCAAACTTGAATTTTAATGCATTATCCTGTTTGATTGATTTAAGATTCAATAGGAGTTGCCTTTGCATACCGGTGCAGAGGTCAAACGATGCATCTTCCTTGATCATCTGGTAAGCGGCATTTACCGCTGCAACAGATACATAGTTAATTCTACTGCCATGGAACATTCGGTATCCAATCACCATGCACACATATTTTACGAGGTCATCCTTGATGGAATTAACAGTCATTCCTCGTGAGTCGCTCACTGAACTGGTGAGCTTGGTCATTTTAGTCTTGATGATCTTCCTCAGGGCTGGCACTTCACTGACGTTGTAGAAACTGATGACGGCATGCACAGCTTGTGGTGTGATATCATGTCTTCTCTCCAAGTACATCTTGTCACCATGAACTCTGCTCAGAATGATTCTAATGTGGTCATCTGTGAAATCCTCTAGGAAGTAAACTGCATTGTGAAGTTTCTTCTTCTACAAAATGATATACTCTGGTTTGATCTTTTTTATCTTTCCCACAAAATAGACCTAGCTGCGAGTGGATTGCTAGAGACCCTAGGTCTTCAATTTTACAGTCTATATAATCAGATATTCCTTCTTCCACTATTACTCCAGTAGGAACTTGTGATAGAGCATTGTATTTGGACTTGCATTGAATGAAGCTTATTGAATCAATAGATGCACTAGAGCTAGTATGAGATGCAGAAGCCATGATAAAAATAGAAAACTTGAGAAATACCTTTCAGAAATTGAGATTTAGGGCTTTCAGATCCTAATTCACCTCACACTTCATCAGCTGCAGAATCACCACTTTGCATTCTTCTCTTGACCGTTTGTTATTTGCTTTTAAATCTCCTTCAAGGTTTCTAAATTTCTCTGAATCGCAGCACAAATCACTTTTTCTTCGCTCTGCACTTGAAAACCTTCTTCACTCGAAAAATGATAGTGAGAAATGATTTGAAAAATCCTTTTAAGCATATTCCTCACCTACCGTAATTAATGCTCCACCATCAAGGCGTAAACCCTAATTTGCCTTTTACCATTTCCAGTCTTCTGGCAGATGACAGGTATCGCATACCGGTTAAGCTCTTTTACCGGTGTAAACCGGGGGTTCATAGTGTTTCACCGTTTGCTCCCCCTAAGCTTTTTTTATGCTTAGTTTGTCAGTTCTATCATTTCCACACTAGGTGCAGAAACCGGTTCTTCTTGCAACACCGCTGGTTTCTTCTTCCAGGTTTTGTTCATATCCGCTTGAACAGTGTCAATATCAATATTTCCTTCTGGAGTGACCAGTATGTCATCCGATATGTTCTTTCTACTTCTACAGAATCTCACAATGTGACCCAATTTGTTGTAATGATAGAAGGCCATTCCAAGTGCTCTCCAAGGTCCATTATTCATGTTACCATTCTTCCTCCTGCAAGTTGTAGCTGTGTGACCATGATCATGACAGATCAAACAGTTTTATCTCCATCCAGTTGCCACTTGATAGCCACCGCTTCTTGACTGATGACTAAAGGTATTAAACTGGTTGTGATTCTGGTTCACAAAAGGTTCCGGACCAACTCCTTGAGTCCTCTAAGGATACCTTCCAGTGTTGTTCATAACAAACCTGCATTTAGATGTTATATGCCCAAACTTGTTGTATGCATAACAGTTACCATTGAATCTATAGGATCTAGGCTTATCATTTACAAAATAAGGAAAATTATTGTAAGCCTTACTCCTATACACATTGGCAGTATGTCCTTCTTTAAGATAGCTAAAGCAAACAGGTTTAAACTTTTACTTACCTTTATCCTTTGATGTCAGTTGTTTCTGTGATGCCCCAGCATTTGTACCAGAGGTCTCACCTTCCTCATGACCGGAATAACCAAGTCCATCAATATTCTTGATAGGTTTGGTAGATTCAAGCTTTTCCTCTAGCTTAACAGAACTCTTATTGAACTTAGCAAGTATTTCCTTTGACTCAGAGAGTTCTTTGGAAATAGCAGCATTTGTTTCCATCAGGTTTTCATTCTTAGAGATGGCAATGTTCAGTTCTCTTTGCATGTCTTCCTTTTCCACTTTTCTCGCATGGAGTTGAGCAGTTAGGGCACTGATCTCTTGCTTTAGCTTGGAGATTTCATGATCTTTATCTTTTACCAGATCTTCAGCTTTCCTCCGGTTCTCAAGCTCTTGGCACATGCGAATAGTTAGACCTTCCAACTCCTTTCTCAAGTTGGAATTGGATTCGTTCAGCTTTTCTACTTCTTGGATTAGGGCTTCCATGTCCGCTTCATCAGAAGAACTATTTTCAGATAGCTCCATCAGCTTTTCAGCATGTTCTCTCCTTTTTGCTTGAGAGACCTTATATTTGACCATAAGATCATCATAAGCTTACTCAGACTGAGTGAGCCGATGAGTAAGTTCCCTCAATGTGTATTCCCCCATATCTCTTTCCAAGTGGTTAAACTTGTAGAAAGGTAGGCTCTGATACCAATTGATGATTACTAAGAGGGGGGGTGAATTAGTATGCCAAAAATCAATGTACTTAAACACTTTTCTAGACTAGCAATAAACCAGTAAAACAATTTAGCAGGCAAACCGGTTAGCACACATGCAAACCAAATAGCAAATAATGCATTCACCCATAGAAGCACAAACACCATAACACACAAGATTTTGACATGGAAACCCAAATGGGAAAAACCATGGTGAGATGGAACTCACAAGTAACTATCTGCAGAATAGGAACCAGACCGGTTAAGGTCATACAATGTTCTTTACCAGAATAGATCCTATTAGGGATCTCAATCTCTATTAGGAGATAAGTCTGATTAAAGACTACCTTGCTAGAGGATTTTAGATCCACAGGTGTGAACCACCTTGTTAGAGGATTTACAAAAGGCTTTTGGGCCTACCCGATTAAGGGCTTTAGACTTGTCGAAGATGTGAGTAATCAACAAGTGAGTGATCTAGCAAATAGCACAGATTGCTTGGTTAGATCCTTGATAGCTCGTTCCTAATGCATTCTAGCATTACTTCAGTCTTCTACACATTCACACTCTCTAACTCATCAACCACCTTAAACCCTCGCAACAACCTAAAACCCTAGACATGATGTCCTTATAAAGGAATCTGATTTCATGTCGGTCCAATAAGATTACAATACAATTTCCTAGGTTCAATGCATCTAGACATATCTGGTAACATGACACAAAAAGAACCGTTGAAGTGTCGGCACCATCAAACAATCAGTGGATGGTAACTCATCACAAAATTTCAGTTGGTAACTCATCACAGAGTATTACCGATTCATACAAAATACCGGTTAAGCAAAATACCAGATGTCAGTTTGACAAAGTGAAGACTAGAAAATATGTGTTCTGCCGCTTTGATCCTTCGTACCGCTTGGGGTCAACATACCGCTTTAGATCGGTAAACACTTTCTGCAAAACACCAATAGTCTAAGGACTATAATGCATCATACCAGTTGGGAAAAATTATCGGTTGAGCATAACCCATACATACAAAAAGTGATCTCAATGCAAGTGTATGTCCATCAATGACAATCACAACATAATCATCAAAAATGCCATCAAAAACACCTTATGAGTATTGGACCGGTAAGACTCTTGTAGTAAGCTACTTTAGAGTGTTTGGTAGCAAGTGTTATATCAAGAGGAGTGAACACTAGAGCAAGTTCAATGCAAAATGTGATGAGGGAATATTACTAGGGTATTCCACCAAGAGCAAAGCTCTCAAGTGTTTTAACAATAGGACTCAGAGAATTGTTCAAAGTATCAATGTTAGAGTTGATGAAACCTCTGAGAAACCTGAGGAAACTGGAAGTGAGCAAGTGGTAGATGAACTGGTTGTAACCTTCTGGGAATCGGTTGCAAAATAGCCTAGTACCAGTAACAGTGCTCCTACATCGGTAGATGTTGATGTTGATGAAGATGAGGATGAAGAGGAAAAGCAAGAGGAAATAGCTAAGATCATTCCTAGCAATGTAAAGTTGAATCATGATCCAAAGAAGATCATAGGAGATAAGGATGCAGGAATTATTACAAGAAGAAAGGTCAGAGAAAATTCTTGCATGATCTCTGAATTTGAGCCTAAAACATTTAAAGAGGCACATAAAGATGAAGACTGGATCAAGGCTATGGAAGAGGAACTTGACCAGATAGAAAAGAATTATACATGGTCTTTGGTACCCAGACCTGAGCATAAAAATGTTATTGGCACCAAATGGGTTTTCAGAAATAAGTTGAATGAAAATGGCACAGTGGTAAGAAACAAAGCCAGACTGGTATGTAAGGGATATGCTCAAGAAGAAGGAGAAGACTATGGAGAAACTTTTGCTCCAGTAGCTAGATTGGAAGGAGTTTGAATGCTTCTTGCATATGCAACCTTCAAGGGATTCAAAGTGTATCAGATGGATGTAAAATCTGCATTCCTGAATGGAATACTTGAAGAGGAAGTGTATATAGAGCAACCAGATGGGTTTTCCCTAATAGAAGACAGTAATATGGTGTGTAGGCTACATAAAGCCTTGTATGGATTGAAGCAGGCACCTAGAGCATGGTATGAACGTTTACACTCCCATCTTATAAAAATTGGATTTGAAAAAACAAGTGAAGATAGCAATATCTATCTGAAGTCAGAAGGAGATCAAATTCTGATCTGTGAAGTATTTGTTGATGACATAATTTTTGGTGGAGATGACAAGATGAGTCATGATTTTGCAGATGAGATGAAGAATGAATTTGAGATGTCACTAATTGGAGAGATTAAGTTCTTCATTGGACTACAGATTCAACAAATGAAAGATGGTATCTTTATCACTCAGTCCAAGTATGTCAAACAGGTGTTGAAGACCTTTGGCATGGAAGACAGCAAACCGGTTGGTACACCAATGGTGACCGATTGTAAATTGTCAAAGGAAGATGACTCAGCATTCGTGAATGAGAAAAATTACCGATCAATGATTGGTAAGTTGCACTATATAGTACATAGCAAACTAGACATTGCACATGCAATGGGCATTGCTGCACGTTTCCAGAAAAGTCCAAGAGAATCCCACTTGGTAGCAGTAAAGCGGATTCTTAGATATCTGAAGGGAACTGTAGACTATGGATTGTGGTATCCATACAGTAATGATTTCAACCTCAAAGTGTTTACAGATGTCGATTGGGCTGGTCGTGTGGATGACCAGAAGAGCACAGCTGGTGGTGCATTCTTTCTTGGTGGTAGACTAGTCTCATGGATAAGTAAGAAGAAGAGTTGTATCTCTTAGTCTATAGCAGAAGCAGAGTATGTAGCAGCATTTATGAACTACACTCAAACAATTTGGATGAAGCATGTACTAAGTGGTTTCAAAGTCCCTGTATCTGAACCGATGCGCATATTTTGTGATAACACAAGTGCAATTGATATTTCCAAGAATCCGGTATTGCATGCTAGAACCAAGCACTTTGAGCTCAAGTATCATTTCTTGAGGGAGAAAGTTTAGAACAAAGAGGTTATATTCGAACATATTTCCAGTAAGGAGCAGTTAGCAGACATATTCACCAAGCCTCTACCGAAGGCTACATTTACCTATTTAATAGGTGAATTAGGGGTGCTACCCCTTCAAGAGGTGAACTAAAGGTATGTGCTCCACATCAGTTAGGTATTGCATTGTCAAATCTTTTTAGGATTGATGTGTTGAAGGATGTTACTCCTCAAGGGGAGCAGCATAGTGGAACATAGTTGTCTGTGCCTCCACTTTGGCATTGTTTTCCAAGGGGAGAAGATGTGAAGCAGTGAAGATATCTACAGTATTGGGGAGAAGATGTGAAGCAGAGAGATATCTTTTTATATTGCCATCAATGCCAAAGGGGGAGATTGTTGGCATATGTGCAGAAGTGTGATGACATGATGATGTTGTATGTTATCATTGATGTTAATATGCCAAAGTATGAACCGGTATATTAAAGTAAGCAACCTAGCAAGTGAACTGGTATGATGGTACAAGTGAAGCGGTATGATGAAGTGTGAACCGGTATGATGGAATGAACCGGTATATACAGAAAGTGAACCGGTATGTGAACTAGTATATGGAAAGTTTATATCGGGGTTTGTGATTGATGCATTCCAAGTCTGTTTGATTTGACTAACGACATCCGATGATGGGTTAGCACTAAAATGGAGATCAGATCATGTTTCCATGTCGGCCTTATGCGTGTGAAGGATTTCCTTGAGGATCTTGCATGAAGAAGATTGATCCTATCTACCTCGAGAATGTGCGAAGTTTCAGTAAATGGTGGAGAGTGCGTGATGGGTTATCAGCTTCCAGAGGCGGCAAAGAACAAATGATGGAGAACATCTTGAGATCTATTCAAGACTGTTTTATTCAATGCAATGTGTTTTGAACAGTCAGGATTGGACCGACTGTATTGATAAACCTAAATTTTTAGGGCTTAGGGTTTATGCTACCGACCTATCTGTTGTTTATAAGGTCGATGATGATTTGCATTGTGAAGTTGTTGGAAAATGTTGTGTGTGTGTATCCAAGTGAAGAGATACTTGATTCTTGCCAGACCAGAGACATGTGTTGATACCTACAGAGTGTGATTGCAGAAGTAAAGGAACTAAAATGGATCTGTCTTGGCATTGAGTGTTGTTATTAGATCAGTGTATTACCTTTTGATTTCTAACCATTTTAGCAGTTGGAAAATCCCTTAACAAGGTACTTTTAATGGGCTTTCTATAAATCCTTTAACAGGGTGACTCAAATTCATTGAGTTCTTCAAATCCTCTTGCGAGGTAACTTTTAATAGGGTTCTAACCTTTAACCGGGTATTTAGCCATCCCTTGACCGGGTGATCCCTAGCAGGATTGGTTCCTTGTAGAACCTATTGTAAAGTCCTTAATCGGACTAGGCTCCTAACAGAGCGGACTTCAAAAGAGTTAAAAGAACAACTTGTGGGTATTCATCCCCACCGTGGTTTTTCCCAATTCGATGTCCACGTGAAAAATCAGTGTGTCATGTGTGATGCTTTTTCATGTGATGATTAGTGTTTTCTGTTAAGTGGTAATGCATGCTGATCCAGTGGTCTTTATATTTCTGATGTATTACTTGTTTATGCATATGGGTGAAGTGGAAAGGAGAGATTAGGTTTTGTGAAGATCTAAGTGTTACCGGTTTATGTGTTTCACAGTGTCACTATGTTTTACCGGTAGTGCCCTATTTTAGATCGGTGACTCTGTTTACCAGTTTGTGTAGTCTTTATAGTCAAAGTGGTTTAAGGAAGTTTTTGTCTATACTGATTCACCCCCCTCTCAGTATTTGTTGAGTACTTACTGCTCATCATTATTCATCATCATACAGGTGTCGATATCCACCATAAAACAAATTGTCTTCTCATACCAGTTGACTACTTATGTCGATATACGCTCTCTAGCATGCATTTTCTTTTAAAATTCCTTGAAGTAACCCCATGAAATGTTATCAAACTTATCCTTCAATATCCTAATGTTTTTCTTCATCTAAAGTAGTGCAGGGGTACCTTCAATCCATTGAACATCTCCAATACCAGGGTAATGGTTTTGGAAATAGAAGAACAATCCTAAAATCAATTGTCCAAATTTGAATCTCAACTTCTTTATCTTTCTTTATAGCTTCTATATTCACCATCAGTTGACTTCTTAGTGCCTATGCCAAATCATGGTCAACATTCTCCTTTACCATCTGGTAGGCAATATGAATAGTTATTGTCAGTATACTGTTCATTCTGCTAGAATAGTAAATCATGTATCCGATCACCATGGAGGCATATTTCATGGCTGGATCATTGATGTTATTTACTATCATGGCTCTTCCATCCCATCTTGATCCTATCTAATTCTCAACATCATTCTTGGGTACTAATCTAAGTAAGGGTACTTCACCAGTTGAGCAGAATTCGGTTACTGCATGAATGACCTCCTTAGTTATTTTATGCAGTCGATCCAACCACATAAACTGATCATGAATGCGACTCAAAAAAAATCTAAGTATCTCATCATCAAAATCATTAATGAAGTTGACTGCATGATGGAACCCTTTCTTGATGACACTTTTGAACTATTCTTTCAATATGCCCTTGTTATCACACAATGATCTATATTGTTTATAGATAACTGAAACACCCATATCCTCTATTTTGTAGTGATAAAAGGATCTAACATCCTCAACATGCAAAACTCCATACGGTGCACTAGATAGGGCACCAACAGCATCTGTTTCCTCTTATTTGTAAGGATGTCATTTGAACTCTGGTCATGGCCTCTCAATCACATCAACTAGATGCGGAGTATCCATAATATGTAAAACTTTTAAGCAAAGAGTAGGATTCACTGATAAATATCTTTCCTGCTTCTGAACTAGGGTATCACACTATCAAAACCTTCAACATCGTTCACTGATTCACAATGCACTTCTGATCACCTCAAATCTCTGCTAGACACATTGAATGTTGCAATAACAAACTTTCTCTGCTCTCTTTTCTTGCCAAATTCTCTCAAGGTCGCAATGTGTCAAATGAAATTCAAAATGTTCCTTTTATTCTTTCAAACTACTACATTAAATGCTTTAACCGACAAAACCCTAAAATGCCTTAAAACACTCTTAAGCATATTACCAATTATAAAAACTCAATGATATTTACCAGTTATGATTCAAAAAGACTTATAAAATGCAACAGAATATGTAGATTTAACTTACAGTACTTTATCCAGGGGTTCATCTCAAGATTTGACAATAAGCTCACCCCAAGTTGTAGAAACAACTTAGTTTGTCGGTGATGGGTTCTCCACACTACGTGAAGAAATTTCTTCCTCGACTGGTTTGTCATCACTCTTCTTCTTCTAGGTTCTATTCATCTTAGCTCTGGTTTCTTCAATATCAACTTTCTACTTTCCTTTTCGGTCTGCAAGATGATTCACCGATTGGTTATTTTGTGTTCTGCAAAACTTACCAATGTGTCATGGTTTGTTACAATGGTAACATGCCATTCTAGATGCTTTGCATGGTCTTGCATTGCCTCTACATGTCCTTCTTCGATAGTTCATTTCCACATGTCCAAAGTTGTTACAGATTACACAAATCACATTAATTATTTTCTCCATCTCATATGGACTGGACCAGTTAACATAGGGTGTTTGCCAATTTGTGCTTCTCCAGTCATTAAAATTCCTTCTCCAATAACCATCAGTTCTTAGATTCATATGAGGTGTTGGATAATTAGCTCTATACCCACATTCAATAGATCTAGTCACATACATGTTGCATGTATAGCAATAACCTTCAAATATTCTAGGCACATAGCTAGTATTAGGTCTATAACCAGTATTAGCTTCAGATCTACTTCTACAAACATTAGCAATATGTCTTCGTTTATGACAATTAAAACAAACAGGTTTTTAAGCTTTCTTACTGGTAGGCTTCTGAGCCTTAGGAGTTTTTTTACCTTCATGCATGTTGCTCTTGGTACCGGAAGGTTCTCCCTTCTCAAATATATTATATGCTAACCCAGATGTATCACCTTTCATCCTCTAAGATTGGATATATTCATCCAGCATGGTACAACTCTTGTTGAATTTCACAAGCTTCTCATTAGCTTTTGTAAGCTCTTTAGTAAGATCTTCATTTCGCTTCATAAGAGTCTCTCTAAGAGACATTATCAAGATCTATTTTGGCTTCTTCTTTCTCTTCAAGCTAGCATGCATATAGAATGCCATTTTCCTGATTTACCTTATAGATATCATGATCTTTCTCTTTGATCTTGTCTTCAACTGCCCTCCTAGATTCAAGTTCTTGACCCATCCGGATTATAAGGGCTTCAAGATCTCTCCTCAAGTTAAGTTTCTCACCATTTAGTTTCTCCACTTCCTCAACCAATGCATCTATATTTTCTCTATTAGAAGAGTTGCTTTCATTGATCTCTAACAATTGTCTGGTTAGCTCTTTCCTTTTAGCTAGTGATGTCTTATACTTACCTCTTAGGGTTTCTAGTTCTTCCTTGGTTTTTGCAAGTTCCTTAGCCATCTCTTGCTAACTCATTCCTTCCCCCATATTTTCCTTAGGATTAGAGATCCCTTCCAAGCGATTAAGCCTTAAGGAAGTTAGGCTCTGATACCAATTGATGAGCTTATAAGGCACTAAGAGGGGGGGATGAATTAGTGCAATTAAAAACAATACAAATCTGATTATCAATTTCACCAACTTAAAAATTAATAGGCATGTAAGAAATAACACCAATTATGCAATCACCAAACAAAGCATAAACCATATGACACGAGATTATACATGGAAAACCCAAATGGAAAAAACCACGGTCGAAGTAGGTACCCACAAAGATCCACTATCTGCAGTATAGAGATCTAATTGGTTAAGGTCTACAACATCCGGTTAGGGGCACACCCAATTAGAAGTGTCTAAGCCTAGTTAAGAGCTTTACAAAAAGGCCTGTGAGGACCAGCCCTATTAGGAGCTACCCAAGTTATCGGGATTTGTAAACACAAGTTAATGTATCACCTAGTTAGAAGATTTAATGATCATAATTGTTAGGATCTAACTACACCCTATTAGGAGTGACCTTGTAAGAGGATTTTCTTGTTGCAACTGTTAGGGAGACAACAAGTACAAATGATCTCAATATAACACCTTCAGTGTCTGGTAAGATCTGCTTCAGAACATTACAACATCGCATAGTCTTCATCTCTCAACTCCTCTGATCATCGCACTATCAGAAATACAAAATTCGCTAATGATCTTTCACTCTTTCAAGCTCATACACATATATCCTTTCATACTTCATCACACATTTAAAATCATCATTAGGTCGGCTAGAACCTTGTTACACTTCCCTAGGTTCAATGCATCTAGACAATCTTGCATTTTACGCCTTAGTTATGTCAGCCACCGACATAACAAATCCAATTTTGTGTCGATTTACCGATCTTAGTGATTTTCATCACTACTAGTTAAGTCTCAGTTAGAATACCTGCTCTGTCAATCACATCTCGTTCATCTGATCAAATCAGCACGTGCGGTCACAAACATAACTTCATCTACCAATCTTCACTATTTTTATCAAACCGCATCATCTCATTTTTCATAGATTTCTTGTACCGGTTGTCGGAATATAATATTGTCTTTATTTTACCGATTAAAGTCCTAATTACTAGTTCTGATAAAACTGTCTCTACTTACCGGTTAAGCCTTGTCGGTTGACCTATAGAACTTAGACGACTGTTAAAACATAGTTGCCATCAATGACAACATACAACATGGTCATCATACAACAATCTAATCAAACATGTACCAGTTGCATTAAGTAAACAAATAATTACCAGTTTAGGTCAAATGATCAAATGCCAACAACTCATAGTCTAATTTCCTGGAAAAATATAAATATGTTACTCATTGGAAGGACTAGCAACTCCCTTTCCCACATTTTGCACATGAAAAACATCATTATCACCATGTTATTCCATGCCAACAACCCTCTTTTTAGATCTTCTGTTGGATGCAATTGATGGACCAATCTAGTTAGCACCACAAAACTCCTACCCTTGCCAATTAAGAAGTTATCTCATGTGTTTTCTCTTCTTGTTGTTGTATAGGGGCTTCATGAGACACATTAGGCTACAAATTAGGACTGTTTTGGACCATTAAAGTTTGATTTGTGATGCCATTTGTGTAGGTATTTTGGTTGTGAGCTTGGTTACATGGAAAATACCACTCATACCCATGTTGTTTTGAATGGGCACAACCTCTTTTGAGGTGCTAGCAACATTTGGGTTGTAAGTTTGATAGGGCCTAGGATTAAGGAATTGCTTTTGGCCTTGATTGTTTGGTTGATATGGAGGCCTATTGAATTGGTTTTATTGATATGAAAGTTAGAAAGGTCTAACATTCTAATTTGATTATCTCTTAAGGTTCACAATCTCATTGCCAAAAGATTGCAGGAGTCCTTTAATCTCTTGTAGCTCAAAAGATTGAATTGGAGGGGTGTTTCCTTGGCTATTGGACTGAGTATTTGGTGCTTGTAATATAGGTAATATTGGGATAGTAGCTATAGTGGGAATTTGCAGTGGTGTAGGTGGTTGTACTTCTAGGAAAAATGGCATGAGTTTTCTTGGAGTAATCTTTCCAGATTGTATGAGACTATTTGCAGCCCTAATTGCAATAGCATAAGCAACAGGGAGTGTAGTACCTCCCATAGATTGCATCATAATAGTAATTGTTGTCAATAAAATGTGAACCCTTGTTGAACAAAGTTCAACCATCCACAGAAACATGGGAATAATCTCCAAAGTGTGGGCTATGATAAATGAGATCAAACCTCCATTTATAGAGTTGGCTCTCTATGCTAGTTACCTAATAAACTAAATCAAACTACTGAATAATTGTTGGGGAAAGAGAAGAGGAAACTGAAAATAATTCGTCAAACTTGAAATGCAATCTATACTAACAAGGTGATTCACCAAAAATGGATTTCTCATGCTACACCTTGCTGATTAAAACTTACAATGACCCAATAGAACCATATGCTTTGCAGAAAACATGATTTCCAACATTTCACACATCAATATTGCATAAGGAGGATGTTTCTTCAAAGTTTCCCTTAGGAGGAAAATGAAAGTTTTCGCAACTAAAACAACTACAAAAAAATTCTCACAGCCTATGACTTATATGAAAGTACTAAAAACTGCTCAAGTAAATGCAATTCAAACATATTTTAAGGTTTTAAGATTAAAACACAAAACAATATCCTCAAAAACTGATTTTAACACTTGATAATGACCATATATAAAGGCGAAAATGACTCAAATTGACACAAAGAAGTAACATAAGGTATAAGAACTAGAAAGTATTGTCTTCTATTGCTTGAAAATATGTATTATAATGTTAAATCAGTCATATGAATGGACTGATTTTCTAAGTTACAACTAGAATTTCTGCTCTCAAAGTGTTGAAGTAAGCAACAATATTTTAAAAAAATGAAGAAGAACTAGCCCAAAGAAGACTACAGTTGAGTACTTAAATATGATCATAGCTTCATGTGTGATGAGCTTTCCTTAAATGCTTGAATAAGTCTTCTATGTGTTGGGTCGGATATAACTGAAAATGCCTAGAAAAAGGTCTTCAAAATACTCCAAATGGTGTCTAAAATGCTTTCAACTTCCTTTTGACCATATCTACACCCTTGAGCAGCCTTGAAGAACCCCTCGATACCTAGAACTGCCTTGAAAAATTCTTCTAACTACTGCTATATATGCTGACCCAATGAACAACACATCAAAATACCCCTAGATACTTGGTAGGTTGCCCCCATGTGCCCTATCATTTAGCTCCAACTCATCCAACTATTCTAAAACTTATCTCTACCATCTAAATAGCTTTAAACTCCATCCTTTTGTTGTCCTCCTACCATCAATCCAACTCAATAATTTGATTAGAGATTGGATTTAACTATTTTTGGGTCATAAAGACCCTCTCAAATGCTTCAAAATAGTCCTCCAATAGCAACAAACTCTTTCCTAATCACATCCTTATCCATTAGGCAAGTTAAAACACAACCAAATAATCATTATGAGGTCCAAAATTGACCCTATTTGTTGCATTCATTGTCCTCCACCTTGGTGTAAAACTCTCTTTTGACTGTGTAGTTTTTTCCTTCGTATATTGTCAATGGTCCTTTTAATCTATTGTTCTTTATCATCCATAGGACTAAGAATATCCCTTTACTTTCTTGTGTTAGCTTATTGTCGTGACTGCCATGAATTGCTCCTTTTACTGTTTGGTTGCTCTGTGTACCTCTAACAGCTTTATGATTGTGACTGCCTAAAGTGTGACTTAGATTCTTGACCACTATTTATACTTTAATGATGTCATGACTATGAATGGTTCCTTGTTCTGAAAAAACTATTGTTTTTTTCTGAGTGGAGGACATTCAATTTAAACCCTAGAAGGGTTTTGTGAAGGCAATTTGTTCAAACTTTTACTTATGATTATGTTGAGAGTTGTGACTATGATTTTCCCTATTGTGGACTCCATAATGGAAGTCTTTTCTCTGTCTTATATGTTGCAACCTGCCCTTGTTCCATGTCTTTGAACATTTGGGTTGTCTTATTCCCTTGTTCATGGAGACTTTGGACTGCATTGAACTACCATATTCTCTCTTCAATGGATTCAGCTCCATCAACAAAAACACTGCTCATTTTCTTCACTGTTATTTGCCCCTTTGTATTGTCATGATGCTTATGACTATAAATTTGTCTTTCAATGTTGCTTTTATCATGGTTGTTCTTATAGTCCTTATTGATTTTGGTTTGATCCTTTCTCTCTACCTTACACTCCTTTGTCAATGCTATGATCCTTGGATACTACTTTCTATATTTTAAAAGCCAGATTCACAAGGCTACTCATTACATGACTATGTACATGATGACTATTCTTTCTTATATAGAAGGCTTCTTTTGCTCTGAATGCACTTTAGACTTTCTCTTACTATTGAGGGTCTTTACATGCTTATTTTTTTATGGATGCTACTACTTTCTAAAGAGTAAGACAAAATCAAGCTCCCTAACTTGACTATTCCTTTTATGACTACAAAGCTAAGGAATATGGTTGTGATTTAATAATAACTTGGTAAGATATATATTGGTTCTTTCAATACCCTTTGTTACTGGTTTTTATAGTCCCTTGAAGATGATATCACTGCTCATGAGACTAGTTGATACCTTTTCTTGTGTCTTTGATTATTGCAACAAAGTTTGATCTTAAGCTCTCTATCATATACCTCCTCTACCAATGTTCATGTATTGTCAATGCCTTGTATTTAATATCTTTGGTTGTGACATCGAGATGGATATGATTGTGACCCTACTAGTTACTCTTTTCATGATTCACAGTCATCTTTTAGCTTCTCAATGTTTGAACAACTCTTGAATCTTCTATGGTTGTTTTGGAACGTGAGCACCTCTTTTTTTGAACTTTTATGGTTGTCTTTTTGAAGCTGAAGGACCAACATCTTCATAGGTTTCTCATTATCTTTTCTTTCTTAGCTCAAACACCATGCCTTAGCATTTATAACACATTATTATCATTTCTTTGATAACCTCATGGCTAGAATCATTATTTCTCTATCTTTGAGATAATGAACATTATTCACAGCTTCTACCATTGCTTGAACTCAAACTATTCACTTAATCTTATAGATATGAAATATGCCACAAGTTTGTACATTAACCAATACCTTCTTTCATCAATTCTTCATCCATGAACTATCCTTGAATCCTCTCTTTAGGATTGTTTCAAATCCCTGCTCTTTACATGGCTGTTATATTTCTTTGGTCTCTTCTTTGGAGTTATCCTAGGGCTTGCACTATATTTTGTAAATTTACCATTTTTTGGACTATATGACTATTTTTTTCTCATTGACTATTGCTATTATATCCCTTGGTTTTAGGTACTCCAAACCTGTTAATGGTGGAAAACTTTCCAAATAAAAGATACCCTCCAAAATGCAAAATTTAAAAAAATGGCTATGATGGCTATCGAATGGAAAGAATTCATATTTCTAACATGACTGAGTTTTCTTGTGGTTTGTAATTAATAAACTCTTCCTCCACTAATTTTCACGAAACAATAAACCAGTTGCCAAAATTTTACACATATAGAAGCATCCAATGCATACCTTGGCTCCATTTAGCACAATATTAATCAGTTAAAAGGAAATAAACAACATGGGAAACAATTTCTACAAATATGGAAATGATTCTTGGTCCAAGCATTAAATGAAAACCCTCATCTTAAATCTACACCTGGCATACATACCCAACAAAGCATGAAACTAGGTGTTTGGGTGCATGGAATGATCTTTCCTTAACTCTTGGAAACCTTCTCTCTCCATGAAATGCACCATAAATCTCCTTTAAACTTTCAATAATGTGGATAAAATTTGAAGATGCCTCCTTATGAAACTCTTGGACCCCAATACGTGTCAGGAATACCATTCTTTATGATCCATTTTCTTTAACTATATGCAGCGTGGGGGCCTCTTAATTCAAAACGTGTCCTGGAACTAACTCATGATCTACTGCTACAAAGGCATTCAAAAGAAGTTCATGTAAAATGGAAACCTACCCTTCCTTTTCTGCATGGATGAAAACCTCTCAAGAGGTGAGTAAAAACTTGATTTTTCCCCATAACACAGCTTTCCCTCCCAAAAGATGTGTGGCTTTCTCTAGAAACTTTAATACTTTTTGGTCTGATAAATAACCTTATGGGAAACAAAAATAAACTTGATTAAAATTAACTTGAACATCCTAACAAGCTTAAGACATATTAATAAAAATCTCACCTAAACATGAAAAACATGACTAAAAAAAATGCACAACTCCTAGTGAAAACCTTTTAGAAAACTAAGTCAATGATTGAAAATGGCTACCAGTAATGTCACTATTAAGAGCCATCAAATAATATTAAAATGCATGATTATCTGAGGGTATTACCTTTGTGGAATCCTTTCCCATGTCCTTTGGAACCAAAATTTGAAATCAACCAAGTACTCATGAGTCCATCTCTCTACATTGTAGATAATTATTCTACCAAAGATAAATGATCATATTTGTCTTCAAACTACTTACAAATCCAGTCACCCAATTGGTCCTATGTGTCTATTGAATTCATTGGTAATCCTCTAAACCATTGTAAGGATTTCCCTTTCAATGATTTTGCAATTAATCTAAGTGCAACATTCTCTTTTGTAACATGGTGGACAGAACAAATGTTGGCCACATCTTTTATGTGCTCAATTGGAGTGGTCTAGTCTTCACCAGTAAAAAACATGATACTCTTCAAAGCATCCATAGAGATATCATCATGCTTAGTTAAATTCAAAGGGCTACCTTGATTGAAGGGAACGAATAGTTGATTCCTAGGTGCAACCATAGGAATTGTTGGCAATTTTTGTGCCAACCTTGTAGGGATCAGTTCTAGGAATTCAGGTCACCCGAGATAAGAAAATTCAAAGGCGAGTGAGCTTTTCCCTTATCCCACAGATTAAAATAGACGTAGCAAAGATCGTGTGAGATAAGGAATAACAAGAGGCATTTTGATTATCCTGCGGGGTTAGAAAGACATCAAAGGTGACCCGCGGGATTAGAAAATAACTAAGGCAGGTATTTTTCCCTTATCCCGTAGGGTTAAAAGGGACACAATGTGATGCCCCAGGATAAGAAGCGATTGAAGTAAAAGGGATAAATGCTTATCTCACATGGAGAAAAGGTGAGGCGGGTCCGAGACGGCATCTTCAAACAAAAGAGGTCTCGCGAGATAAGGTCATGCGGGATAAGAGAAACAAGGATATGAAGAATATACTTATCCTGCGAGGATAGCGGATAGTGCAAGAAGTGTCACGGGATAAGAGAAAAAAGAGAAAATGAAGGACTTTATTATCCCATGCATTCCCAAGGGATAAGAAAATAAAGGTAAATTAAAGAACACTTATCCCGTGAGGTGAAGTCAGGTGAAGAAAGATGTCGCGGGATAAGAAAGCAAAGCAAGCAGAAACAAAGAACCCTTATCCCACATCAAAGAAGGAGAACAATACATGGCTCTTGGGATAAAGAAACAAAAGGGAAAAACAAGAAAAGGCTTATCCCATGGGGTAAAAATAGACCCATAGAGACCAAGAGAGATAAGAACTCAGAGAAGCTCCATGATCAAACACAGCTAGGCAAACATGAACCTGGGGTGCCACATCAGCCAATTGCAGTCATTGGATTTTCATAAAGGCCCGATCCGATGACCATGTTTTAATCTTGGATTGGGCCTATTGGATGCCTATGTGGAGAGATCTTGTGCATCCATCTTCATGTGAATCTCTCAGATCGATGGTGGACGTTTGACTTTGTGGTGGCCGATGAGTTTTGAATGCTCTGTACAAGGTGGTTGTCGACCCGATGGTCGAGGATGTTCTTTGCTTAGTCGATGCCCGATTTTGGACCCAATCTCACTCCAACCACCGGATTCGCTCCCCTTTAATCTAGATTGGACCGTACAGGCCGATTTCAGATGCCACCCATGCCCTCTTCAATGTAGTTCAGAGACTTTTGGGATTTGCAGGTACACTGAGATGCTCTCAGAGTTGTTTTATCATGCCATCAGATCTGTCGATCTGATCTCTCTCTCCTCTGATATTTTTGTAACCTAACTCGGGTGGGGTTAGGGTTTTCTCAAATAAAATCATATGAGTTATTCCTAATCTATAAAGGAAAATCTATAACAGTTTGATCACATCTTCTTCTTTTTTTCTTCTGCAGAACTCTTCATGTTTCTCTACACTTGTAAAAATTGCCTTGCCTTCTCATGAATAAAATTAATCTATTTGCCTCATTTCATTTCACTCAATTTGTGTAATATCTTACCTCTTTGTTTGAATACATCCTTGTTGGTTTTATTGAGCTATAGATGTAGTGTTGATTCCTCTTTGGGTGGCACCTATGAACTGGTTTCAGTTCCTCTTGCCATTTTCCAAATTCCTACCTTCACTCACGTTTAGGTGACAAATTAGGATAAAAATTAGTGCATACCTAGGATAGTTTATTGATGTTTTGTGCAGTCATAGGTAGGAGAGATCATCATTTCAGTCTGGGTGCAACCCCTTTTTCCCTTCTTTCATGCATTCCCTTCTCTCTCTCCCTTTTCTTGAGAATCAATAGATTACTTTTACCAAGTGTTGCATTGGTTTGGCAACACTCTGCATTTTAGATTGAAGAGGAAGTTGGTATTCTCCAAAGATTCAACCTCACAACATCACAAGGTCCCACACTTGAGAGGTTGTTTTTGTCATGTGTGTGAAGTAGTATACATGTAGCTACAACACAAACACTCAATAGATCATTACAATCATGGTTAACAAATTGAAATCAAACGAAAGATAAACCATGACAAAGCGACCTATCGCCTCCTAAGAGATGCGAGTATGAATTCTCTCTTAGAGCTAGATGAGAAATCCCAGTGACTTGACTACACCAAGACAAAGGATTTAAAATAATATGATGTGCAAACTAGATGAATGCATGATTAAACTAGATTGATCCAAGAAGCTAATTATGATAATGATATGTATGATTATGCTAAATGATGATGCAATTAAGCTAGAATATGATCAAATTAAGCTAGATCTAAGATACAAGTGCCTATAATAACAATGTTTAAATGATATGCAAGAAGTGATATGCCTATAATAATAATGCTTAAAATGATATGAGATGGGATCTGCCTATAATAACAATACTTAAATAATATGAGATGGGATCTATCTATAATAACAATTCTTAAATGATATTAGATGGGATCTTTTGTGCTCCAAAATGAGGGATATTTATAGGATTTCCAAGGCCAGGGGTGAGGTTGCAGGAATCAATGGTCAAGATTGAGTCTGAAGATATCAAGGGTCAAATTGGAGGTTGGAGAAGAGGTTGGACGGAGGGACACTTGTCATCTCTATGGTGACAAGTGTCAAGGAGCCTTGCTCATAAGACGGCAAATGTCCAAGGGAGGAGACATGTGGCATAAGTGCCATGTGTCTCAAGGGGAGAATATCCACACCATAGGAGGTTAGGATAAGGAGTTTAGGATGTGCAAGATAGAATATGGTTAGGTGGAATGGGTTAGGTTAGGGGATGGTTAGGTTAGGTGGTTAGAAGTTAGGAGGCACGTGAGTAATTTGAATTTAAAATTTTAAATAATACGAAAAGGCTAATTAACTTTCAACAACTCATAAATTGATTTGTTTAAATTAATTAGGGGATTAGAATAAATGAATTAAATGGGGGAGGATTAATTAATTCAAATTAATTGATCAAAGGGGACTATTGAAATGAACCTATTAAATAAATCCTTAGATTTATTAATAAGTAGATGAATGGGGGAATTTAATCAAATTTCTAATGAATTAAATTAAATTGGGAAGGGGGATTAATTAAATAATTTCTTATTTAATTAATTATCTTCAGATCATTTTTTAGGTGTATACAGTTTCCATGTTTCACAAGGTTGGTGATCAAGCCTAATCACCAAGGGTGAAAACTTTTGTGACAACAGGAATCACAGGAATTTGGTATTTTGAGACAACAAAAGGTGAAACAAGTATGGAACCTTACATTGGGGGGGGTAGACTTAGTTCTCCTAGAATAAAATATAGTTTCCTTTGGCCTTTGAGAATTTATCCCTGTCCTCCTAGGTGAGGATAGCTGCAAATACTCAAAAGATGTTGAACCACTTCTTGTAACTTGTATTATTCTCATAAGCTGCAATGCACTAAATCTTCTTTACTAGAGCTCAAAGTTGCCAAGTATGTACTTTGGTTGCCTCTTGAAGGCTGAAACTACTGTTGCACACACCAAACAACAATAAATTCTTTTTGAAAATGGACTAAAAATTAGTTCTCGGTCCCACTGGGCATGCTAAAAATTGTTACCAATCAAAGTTACACCTAGGCTAAGCTATTAACTCAACCAATTGTTGATACATTGGATCTCCTATAGGTTGTGGGTAACCTATAGTGAGGGAGAACCTCTAGAGTAGGTTGGCTCCTCTAACTACGTACCTAAACTACTAACTTTGTTGAGAAAAGGGTAGAGGAATACTTGAACAACTATGCAACTATACAACTAAAACAACTATACAAGACTTTTGAAAAGTTATGACCTATATACAAGCACTAAAATCTGCTCAAATGTTTGCATTTTGAACATGTTTTGAGGGTTTAGAAGTAAAACACAGAAAACTATACCCATAAAATTATTCAAACACCTGAGAACAGCCACATATAAGGCATTAAATGATTCAAATTAACACAAAGAAGTGACACAAAAGCATTTGAATTGGATTAAATCTACCTCTATTGCTTTAAAGTGGTCTTGAAAATGACTGATTTTCTGAGTTACAACTTGTCTCAATGCTTACAAAGTGCAAAAAACAGCAATAGTGCTTACAAATGATCAAGAAGAACTAACTGAAAAAAGCTACAACTGAGTACATAAATACAAGAAACATCATGTGTGATGAGCTTGCCTTTAATGATAGAAAAACTCTTCAAATGTTGTTGGGTCAGTACAATTGAATTTGCCTCCAAAAAGATCTTCAAATTGCTCCCAATGGTGTCTTAAATGCTTCAAACAGCCTTTTGACCATATCCATATACTTGAGAAGCCTTGAAAAAGCCCTAGATACTTGGAAATGTTGAGAACTTGGTCAAAACTGCTCCCTACATCCTGTTAACTTGTTGTCCAACTCAACAATATGCCCCTAGATGCTTGGGAAGTTGCTCCATGTGTCCTATATCTCTACTCCAACTTGGTGAAGTGCTCCAACAACTCCCTAAAATCTTGCAACCATTCCCCAACTTCTTTGGGTCAGATTCAATTGATTAGGGGTCATAAAGACCCTCCCAACTACTTGAAACTAAGTCATAATGGCTTCAAATTGCTCCTTACTTAGGTACCCAATCACCAAACTAACTCACACGTGTGAAAATGACACTTATGAGCCCAAATCCACCTTCATCCTTTATGTGACTGAATTAGTCTCTTTTTACCTTGTTATCACACTATTTGGAGCTCATCATCATGAGTCACTTTAGGCCTCTCATAGACTGTCTTCCTCCTTCTTCATTAATATCATGTAGCTATATTCAAAACATGGGTTGCACTAAACACAAATATTGTCCTCTTTCATACTGTTAAACTATCTTTTTTGACACAACAACAACATTGGTTTGATCTCTTATTGTTGTGATACATTCATTCATCATTCTTGTCATAAAGGTTTGCAACCAATCTCTAAAAAGATTTACCTTCATCATCTTAGGTCTACACATCTAATGAGACTTGTATCTCTTTGTTTAGAGGTGCTATGTCTCTCTTGAACTTGCTTCATTCACTATTTTGATGATTTTCTCATGGTTGTCAAATACTTAATGGAGTGAGTGTCATTTCCTTGATGACCTTCCCTTGTTTCCTTTGCCCCATGACTATTGAGACTATCCTTTGCCTATGACTGTGTACATTGCTTTGTTCTTTAATTATCTGTTGCACATTTTAATCTCTGTTAAATGTTGCAATTTGTTCCTTATGACTATATTCTCTAATTTGTAAACACTACTCATTGTCATAAAATAATTGTAGCCTGTGTTGGGAAAATGGTGTCTCAACCTTGCATTTACATGAGGTTACTATTTATAGTAAGTTTTCATTTGAGCACGAAATGGTGTGAAATTCTCCCCGAAGCTTCTGGTTGGCTAGATAAGCATTTCGGTAAAGTTATGTCACAAGATCACAGCTAGTTTTTAAGATATTAAATTTTTCATTTTGGAGGGGTCTAATGAAAGGTTTAAATTTTCCATTTTGGGTGGTTTTAGCCCATGGTTTTGTAATATCGTTTGACGGTTTCTTGTATTGTATCTCCTATATATGAGGTGTGTGAGATAGAGGTTGTGTGTATGAGTCTTATAGCTATTGAGTTACCTTTGAATCTCTAATTAGTGGTACACCTACAAAGAGCTTTCTCTACAAGTATATTGTAATATGTTTTGATTGCAGAATAATATATTGGGGGGCTTTTGGAATGTTTTTCTCCCAAAAGAGTTTTCCCCGCGTAAATCACGGTGTTATGGTTTGAATGTTATTATATCTATTTCTGTTTTTTCTAATTGTTGTGATGATCTGTAAAAAAAATTGCATTACCCTCCTCTCAACTTCATATAACTTGATGTGTAGGAAATTGTTACGCTACTTAACTTCCTTACAGCTTGTTCTTAATCTTGGTCATATCTTTAGACCACATATCTTGATTGAGATTGTACACATGAATGGTAAACACTATTGTATCTTCATTGTCTTTTGAAGCTCTTCATCACTTTGCACTGTTCATTTTTTCATGAGTTTTTCAAACTCTTTCATTCATCATATAACTAGTTTTGTTGCTTATTGTATCTCTACTTCTATACTGCCCTTTGTAGTTTCTTCATATTATTCTTATCAATGAACTGTCTTCTTTGGACTGTGCATGTTACTTTCCCACTAACATAGCATTTTTTGGACTATCATACCTGCTTTACTAGATAATCCAAATTGCCTCAATGTTTCATTCATTTCACAACAAAACACTTTTCTTGACTGTAACTTAGATTGTCACTACTTTTCCACTGGTTACTTCTCATTTACATTTTGTAGCTTTTGTATGTTATTTTTCCATTCATAAGTTCATCATCTAGATTCTATGCATTGATTTATTTTACTAATCTTGTATCGTGATACTTTAAAACACCATGTTGCTCATGCATAATAATCTTCAGTCACATGATCTCTTCTTTGTAAATAAATTGTCACTTCTTTTATCTGCTCATTGAAGATCACTATCACACTCCTTCACTATGACTGTCATAAATATTCATCTCCTCGAGACTGTCACTAGGTACTTCCCTTTGAAATGAGTTATCACTCATTCTTTCTTTGTGTTTGTTGTCTTATTGTTGTATCTATGACTATCATCATCTTATTGTCATGAAAAATATTCACAATAAAGCATAGACCATAATTTTACCTTTTGGCACCACATTGTCCACTAATCTCAATATTGTTCTATTGTTATCATTTGCTAACATAGCCCTCTTACATCATTTGTTCATAAGTTTTTCTTAATGTATGACTGTTCTTTTTTAGAAACACTATCATAATAGTGATTGGCATTGTGCTTGTTCAATTGAAAAATCATTTCCCTTGCCTTTTACATACTACAAGAACTAATTCAAGCAATTGGATTAACATATTCAATATCATAGCTAGCACAAAATAACAATGGCTATCATTACATCATGACTACATCTTTTGCCACTGATGCTTCAAAGCTACAATTTTCTCACTCCAACCACCTTGCATATATCAAGTCTTCACTTTTCCTATTACAATAATCTCTATGAGTGCAAACTATTATTTTTTAAAGGGACTATCTTTTGCTACCTCTGAGTCATTTCCATACATAGGTTTGTGTATTGTTAAAGGACTAATCTTGTGCACATATGATTGTTCTCCTATGTTGATCAGTTCTCTGTTACTATGCATGAACAAAACCCATGGATGGATGGAAAGGAAAACTCATGGAGTGACATTAAATCAGACTTAAATGACTTAAATAGAAACAAAATAACTTAGGAAAATCACAACTCATAAGTGCTTGAGCCTTCATTAATGTTCAAGGAACTTAAAAAAAACATGGCAACACAACCATGAGGAACTCCATAACATTGTAAGGAGCGAAAATGGATCTTTTCCAAATATTTTAAAGACTTTGTAGAGCTAAAAGAATCAACCTGATTTGCTTCTTAGACTTCCACGTGCATAATATACTGAAACCAACATTCTTCAAAAACTTGTTCAATATCCCCATGAAACTGGACACCTCTAACTACCTTGGTCATCATTAGAGGAAAAAAAGCTAATGCTAGAAACAATGCAAAGGGGAAAACCCTAACAACCATTGCTTAGCCAAAATATTGTTCCTCTCCCTACGCAAAATGCAAAAATTTCCCTCCTATTTTTCCCTTCATTTTCTCTCAAAAAATGTTAATTTATTATTCTTCTTCTATCAAAACCAAAATTCCTTCCAAAACAAATCTAGGGAACGCTCTATAATGTGTACCTAGGCCAAGTTTGCACAAGCTGAAGATTGGGCGAAGGTGGCCTTTGCTGGCCCGTATTTTGTGCATTTACTGCTCCCTCCCATTGAGTGTGGGAGTGAGTTTATGGGTGATGGTGCTATTAATGGCAAGCCTTGTTTTTCGTCAGAGGTGGTGGATGGGCATGACAACAATTTATTGCAAGCACTCGTCGGCTCTCAAAATGACTCGGAAGGTGCTCATTTCTTGATAGTGCACTCTACTGCAGATGGAGCACAAGTGGGAGACTGAGGAAGAGGTAAGGAATCTTCTAATGTCATTTTAACAGTTATGTCTAATTCCAAGATGAGCGTTGTATTGCATGATGAGAGCAATAGGTTAAGAGATGTTCCCATTTCCTTGGTTGTCTTAGATCATAGTAAAATCCCTTCTAGAAATTATATGAATTGTTGGTTGCAGAATGTTTGGGTTAATAAGTTTGGGTTTCATTTCAATTTTTGAAGAATGATTCAGAAAGGTTTAAACATTATATTCTTTAAAGATCTTAAAAGTCAAAAAGAAGTTGTTAAGAAAGAATCATGGTTTGTTGGTAGTGTTTGTTTTCGAGCCATCAGGTGGACTCCCATGGCTAATCACGAAGAAATCCTCGCCCTATCATGCCCTATATGGGTTACGGTGAAGAATTTCCCTTATGTTATGTGGAATTGATTATCAAAGGCCTTGGCTTTTATTGGCAACGTGATAAGGATGGATAATTCCTCCTCCCCCCTCCCTCACATGAATGCAAGATTACTCATCTCCATTAAACCCGGAGTTGATATTCCAAATGAGCTTCACTGTAAATTGGAAAGGAGGCCTTTGTATGCCCAATAGAATACTTTGGTGGCATTAATGCTTGTTTTCTATGTAAAAAAGAAGGGCACATTCAGAAGAATTTCCCGCTATTGGGTAACCCTAAGAACAAGTCTTCTAATGGTAAAAAAATCCCTCCCCTATCTAATTAGAGCATCCCTATTCTAGGTGATATGGTGGGAAATGCTTATGACTATAGTGGGCCAATAAAGAACCCAGATTTCTAACCTCCCTCTGCTTCTCAAGGGAAAGATGACATCCCCCCTAAAAAAGACCTGATCAAAAAGGTTAATTCTGGGCATTCTCCCTTTGTGAATAAAGGAACCACTATCTCAAAGTTGGATGTTCTTCATGTTGCAATTAAGGTGACTTCCAAAGCCTCACCTCATCCCATTCTGGACAATAGCAACGAAGGTATGAGTGGCAAAGATTCCCGGGACTCACTGTCTAAAAACAAGAATTTGTATGCTCAACAGATTGTGTTAGAAAAAATTTTAAAATGATGGATACCAGAAAAAAAAAATTGAAGATCAAATTAATAATTTTGATCTAGTTGTTATCCCTACCAAACCTGTGGGCATCACTTTGGATAACTCTCCACCTAAGCCTATCATTGAAAAATGCAAGGATGATAGTGAGGGGAGTGGCATTGCAGTCAGCGGCTATAAATATCAAAAATACTTTGATTCCATCACTTGTTCTAGCTCTGGTTCTGGAACCCTCAGATTTTCTCAAGATCTGAATATTGGTGATGTCAAGGCTAATCCCCTCACTAGTACCCTTGTTGGGCAAGATTTTGAAGGAAATAGGGGAAATGTTACCCAAGGTGCTAGGGCGAGTCTAGGAGGCTTTGAGGATGCAGCTGACTGTAAAGACTCTCTGAAGAAGGGTCATGATGGTTATAAACCTGGTGAAGACAAGAGATTTTCTTGGGAAATTGTCCCATACTCTAAAGATCCCAACCAAGAATTGTTAGTTGAAGCAATGAAAGCCTATGGTATCCAAAAAGCCAGTGCTAAAAAGGTGAAAAATATAAAAGGCAGTAAAAAGAAGGGAGTATCCCAGGACTTAGGAGCCAAACAAATGTTTGAATTCAAAAGGAAGAGGGCATTCTAAGTAACTCTATTGCCTCTATGCCTAGTAAGAAAGGTGAACATAACCAGTTACCTAAGTGCTATAAAACCTTTAGGGCACCTCTAGACACATCTTCTTGATCCTTAATGATCGAGTTAAATTGCATATCTTGGAATGTTAGGGGTTTGGAATCCCCTAATATAAAATATGTGGTAAACAGATTCCTCAAACTTTATAATAACATTGATGTGTTTTTTATTATGGGAAAGATAGGTTTTGAAGGGATCCTGAAACCCTTTACAAAATATCCTTAATAGATAATAGTATTAAGAAACAAGAAAACACATTTTGTAAAAAAACCAGCACAATTCTCGGCAAAAACCAGCATAAAAGCCCAACAAAACCAGCAACATCCAGCCATAATAGAAAAAGACAAAAGACAAATTACTTAATGTTTATAAGGGCATTAGCCAAATTTCCACTAATCCCTTGCAAATCTTTAATATTATCCCTGAGCATAGGGATTTCCTTGGAAGAGGCCAAAGCAGTTTTTTTCATACTCGCCCTAGTTCTTTTTGTCCCACCACCAAGAGCACTTTCCACTATCCCTACCTCAATAGCATCCTCATCAATATCTATGTCCACAACAGGTTTGGAAGTGTTGGAGCCATCAAGGAACTTAGAAATTTCCTCTAAATTCTTAGTCATAGAGGTAAGGATATCCAGAATCATAACCAAAAAGTTTTTCATGGTTGTTTTTCCTTCCTCCAAATTACTAATATGAGCTTCCAGCTTCTCCACTTTTTCCTCCATACCCTTTTTCCACTACTCCTGGTTACTTCAACTTTCTTTTCCTTCTCATCCCGCTGCTTATCAATTTTTTTCAGATTCTTGATTCTTTCATATACCCACCTATCAAAACTCATTCGAGCCTCAGACTAGTTTTTGAGTTTATCCAGAATAATCCCATCTCCAGCTTTATCCTGATCCCTGCTCATTTTCTCCTTATCCTTCTCCTGCTCAGTTTCCATTTCCCTTTCCTCCTTATTAATCTGATTGTCCTACTCCTCCATTGGCTGGTTGTTAACATTACCTATACTCACATTGTGGGTAGGGATATTTTGATCAGAAACATCCTCAGCTCCTCCTTCCTCTTCCTCCACTTCCTCTTCTTTCTAGCTCTCCTCTCCGTCAGACTCGTCGATCTCCATCTCACTTCCATCTTTTTCCATGTCCTCAGAATCAACCTCTGTATCCTTTTGTTTACCCATGTCCTCTTGAATTTTTTCCATAGTGGCTTTTTTACCCTTTTTGCTCTATGTCAACTCATCCTTGCTAGGCCCACCTTCCTCAATCTTCCTCTTTCCTTTCCCCGGTGACACTGACAACCTCTTATTTTCCTAGATAGCTAGAATTTTGCAATGCTCATAAATGAGCAAAATAAGGCCATAATGAAGCATAGGCGAAGAAGAGTTCTTGCTATACTTATTCAGAGACCGTGACAGAGACCTGAAAAGGTAATAGGGCAGAGAAATCCTCTTCTCATGTCTAAAGTGATTTAAAAGCACAAAATGGTATGTGTGGACCCTGGTGAAATGACCTTCCATAGTAATATATTCCATAATTGCATTAAGCACACAACCCCAGATTTTCTTGATATTAGAAGCATCATAATACCCCCTGTGGCTTTTCCTAATTTTGTTTTCTCCTTATCTTTACGCAAAAAAATCTTAACTGCATTATTAGACACTTTCAGGTCTCTAAAGAAGTTAAGACTAGAATGGGGCATACCTGTGACCGTCAAAATGAGGTCTGCATCCAGCTTAAACCTAACACCATGAATTTGGAAGGAGCCATTTATCCAGTTTTCAGTAACTTTGGTGACCACTAGGTTTACTCTGCCTTTATCATAGTCGACCAATTTTTCAATGAAATGCATCATGAATCCTTTCTCCAGCTTTGTCCAAACCTTAGGCATCTCCTACCATCTGGAAATATTATCAGGTTCCTCTATTCTTAGATCCCCCCATTTTAGATTTTGTTTTACAATTTCTCTACTTCTGCAACTTCAAAGCTTTCTTCAAAATGACACTCGGCTTTTTGAAAATGCACACCCATAAATTGTGCAAAAAATTAATATTCTTGTTTAGGACTTTGCCCTTCTGACGTGCCATCATCACCTTTCTAAAAATTTGAAGATTAGTCATTAATACTTCCATGATTAACGTGTGATCCATCTTTCCCCATAAATCTATCCTTTCTAATGAGTTCTTTAATATTAAAATCAATGTTAAATTCCCCATTCCATATACTTTGAGGTTTGGAAATTACACCAAGGTTCGCTAGACCATCCGCTACAGCAGTTTTTTCCCTGAAAGCATGTTCAATAATAATTGATTTAAAGCTTGAAATAATTTCTCTAGCTTTAAAAATAATATTTTCTATAGTCCACGAAGGCTAAATTTCTCCCTTAAGGCATTTAATAATGTTAAGTGAGTCTCCCTCCAACCATAGATTATCATGATTGAGATTTTTTGCTATAATCAAAGTATTCAGAGTCGTCGAGGCTTCAGCATAATGACTAGTTTGGTTACCCAAAGGGCCAGCAATAGCCACAAGGCAACTTCCAGCAAAATTCCTGACAATGCCCCCATAATCAACTTTCCTAGGGTTTCCCTTAGAAGCCCCATCAAATTTGGCCTTAATCCATCCCTGTGAAGAAAAGCACCAGAAAAGACCATCCCTACCCTTATCCTTATTGTTTTTGTTATTGGAGAGGTTCTAACTTTCATTAAAGTCTTCTTTAGTAGCTAAACCATTATCAATTCAATATAAACATTCAAAGATCACTCTTTAGATTTTATCCACCACCACTTCAGGGTTCGCACTTTTATCCCTAAAAATCTTGTTGATGCACTCCTTCCAGATGTTCCATATGACAATAAGGAGAGTTAGTTTCCAAATCTCAACATTCTTAGAATTGGAATTAGGGCAATACCATTGCTGCCTAAACTCTTCCAAAGAGTTCAGGAAAACCCAACTCAACTTCCACCTACTAAAAATAATATTACAAATTTCTTGACTAAAAATACACTGGTAGAGAATATGACAAGCAGACTCCTCCTCCCTGCAGCAAAGAGAACACATGTTACGAAAAATAAATCCACGCTTATGGAGATTATCAAGAGTTAGCACCTTATTTAAAAATCCAAAAGAAGATATTAATTTTGGGCGTCAACTTCTTTATCCACACTTTAGCCCACAAAGGGATCTCTTCCAGAACTTTGTTGTGGATAGACACCGCTAAAGACACTGAATATTTCCCATCAGAAGTTTCCCTCCAAATCAAACAATCCTCATAATTGTCCATAAAAAATTTAGAAGAAAGCAAGATCTCTAAAAAATTTAATCCCGGACAAAGTTGGCTGAACTCAATCCACTTCCCATTTCTCATGTAGTCTCTAACAAAGACTCCATACCTGCTTTTGAACTAGTCTTTACATTCCTTAAGAATGGGGATTTCTTCCAGCGGTTTATCCGTTAGCCATCTGTCCTCCCAGAATCTAATAATTCTCCCATTCCCTAATTTCCACTTTCTTCCAGCTGCATCCCAAGCTTTAGCTGTTTGAACTGCATTCCAAATTACAAAGCTTTCGACAAAAGAAAGAATTTTCCATAAATTCTTCCTCAAATGGTTGCATGTAAAGGTATTTCTTTTTCCAAATTAAATTCCATTCCCTTTCCTCCCCTTTCATTCTCCAAATTTGTTTAGCTAACAAGGCATTATTCATAGTTATAATGTTCCTTAATCCCAAACCCCCAAAAGCCTTAGGAGTACAAATATTATTCCATGCAATAAGGGGGATTCTATTTTTATCTTCCACTCCCAACCATAAGAATTTTTTTGAATTCTTTCAATGGCCTCAGCAAACTTCCTGGGGATTTTGAACAGACTAAGGGCATAGATAGGCAAATTTTGAAGGGTACCTTTAAGCAACGTCACCTTACCCGCTTGGCTAAGGAGGGCTCCTTTCCATCCAGCCAGTTTGGAATTGAATCTATCAACCAGCTTCATCCAAAAATTCTCTGAAGGCTTTAAGCACACAGGGAGACCTAGATAAGTTGAAGGGAACTCAACAATTTTGCATCCAAGGATTCTTTTGATCCTTCTTTGTCTATCCACTGGGGTATTGATGAAGAACAAAGAACTCTTATCCCAATTTATTTTTTGACCAGAAGAAGCTTCATAGGAATCCATAACACTCTTCATGTTTCTCACTTCCCTTATGGTAGCTTCTCCCATAGTGATCGAATCATCAACAAATTGTTCATGAATACAGGTTAGGTTGGAAGATGAAGGTTTAAGGCCTTTGAGTTTCCCTTCTTCCACATTTATCATAATAAATCTACCCAAACTTTCGGCCAGAATAGTAAACAAGATAGGAGAGATGGGATCCCCCTATCTTAGGCCTCTAGAACTTTTGAAGAAACTAGAAGGGGATCCATTAATAATAATTGTATATGGTGAAAATGGATAACAATAATAACAATATTGAAAGGCTAAATGAATCCAACCACAAAACCCTAGCCTAACAATCAACAAAGATCCACCATAACATATGAAGATTACCTAAGACAATGCAAATCACATGAAATCACAAAGATTATACCATCACATTTCCAATAGGGTTTTGATCTCCATTCTTCCTATCTCCATTGATCTTGTTTGATATATTTTTGCTCTCAGATTTTATGTGCACAAGAGCTCAACAAAGAACGGAATGTGGTTGCAAGTAGGATCGTAGTGTAGTCAAGTCCTCCAAATTGTCGATTAGGTCATTAGAATGCTTGATTAGGGTTGATAATGAAGGAAGCATCTCCCTATATAGAAGACACTATATGAAATGGAGGGATAAGATTGAGAGGTGCAAAAAGGAGGTCGGCTATGATTAGAGGGTAGGTAGAAGAAATAGTAAAATAATGAAAGGGGTAGGTAGTGTAGGAATTAAGAGATGATTGACATGAGTCATGGGTAGAAAAGGCTAATGAATTAATTAAATAAATAAAGATTTATTTAATTAATAGAAGAAGTAGGATCAATAAAATAAATAAAATATTTATATAATTTAGGAAAAGGATAATTTAAATAAATAAATGTATTTATTTAAATGAGAAATAAAGCTAGAAGAGGATAAATGAATTAATTAAATAAATAAATATTTATTTAATTAATAGAAGAATTAGGCTTAGATAATTAAATAAATAAAATATTTATTTAATTAGACATGACATTTTTAGGTGTCTACATTTTGCCCCTCTTTGAGACAATGCGGCTTGTCACGTTGTTTCAAAGAAGATAAGATGAACTGATACAGAGTTGCCCCAGAATGGGAATGATATGCCCCCTCGAGAGATTGGATGAAAATGTCTAAAAATATTGCAGACAATCTCTCGATAAGAAAGACAAGATAGAATGGATTGACTGGATAAGGTGACAAAGTCACGGGATAATGAAGATTGACTCAGGAAATGAAGGCGAGGGCTAGGGTAGGCTATAAGATAGACCACGGGGGAAAATACATCCTCATTGTCATCCACGCATCCACAAGAGCATATTGCAGAGTGAAAATAGAGCAGGAGCAGTCAGCAGCGATGGCTTTCGTGCATAGATCCGACCGTGTTCACCGATTTCAGAGGCCAGCAGAGGCAGGAGAGCCGGTAAGTACCACCAAACCTCCTTGTAATTTGACGCATTTAATTTTGTCATTAATGCATGTCGAATAGGGCAATAAATGCGCTTAGACTAGGGTCCAAAAAGTGTCAAAAAACGTCCAGGCGCGTCTGCATTGGTGCTAGGCGTGTCTATGTTCGCTAGGCGCGTCTGTGTTTGTGTCAGGCACATCTATGTCTGGACCCGCGTCTGTGCCAAATGCGGCCGCGTCTGTGCTTTTCAGGCGCATTTGTGCCAAGAAGGCACGTCTGTGTCAAATAGCGGCGTCTATGCAGAGCATAGGCACATCTGTGTCCGGCAGGTGCGTCTGTGTCAGACAGGTGCGTCTGTGCAGTCTTTAAAATCATTTGCGTCATGTAAGGGCATTTGCATTTAAAAAGTATGAATTTGCATCTTCTAAGTCAAATCGACAGTTCTGTGATGAACATACGCTGTCGATTGGATAAGCTGCTGAGAGGATACACTCAAGCAGGTCCTCTAGAGAAGACTAGGATAGATCAAGGCACTTTGTGATGAATAGTGAGTACCAAGATAGAGTACTTTGTGATGAACAGGGAGTACCCAAAGTATGAGCAGCACTTTGTGATGAACAGGGAGTGCAAATGTGAGTAACACTTTGTGATGAACAGGGAGTGTCACACACGTAGTACTTTGTGATGAACAGGGAGTACCACTAGGATAGATAGTAACACTTTGTGATGAACAGTGAGTGTCACTAGAATAAATAGCCATGTGCATTTAGATAACGAGTAGCATTTTGTGATAAACAGTGAATGCCACTATGACTGACATGATTGATTTGCTTGACTGCAGGAGTATTTGTCAATGTTAGAGTCATAGGAGAGATTCCCGTCGATGCAGAGGTTGCGACCTGAGTTGTCGTTTCAGGATAGAGCTGCCATCGAGGAGATGGGTCTGAGACATGTGTTGTATGTGCCTGAGTTTTGGGCAAACATGGGTTTGCTGACTGCGTTAGCTGAGAGATGGCACTCTGAGACGTGCACATTCAATTTGCCTATGGGTGAGATGACAGTCACCCTTGAGGATGTATACAGGATTCTGCGGGTGTCGATCGATGGGGAGCTGATCCCATACGATCGAGATGGTGACAGAGAGGCATTGAGACGAGTGTTTCAGGACCCTGGATTGGAGATGAGGGCAGGACACGTGGCCTGGGATACCATGACAGCCATAGGTTTAGCATTGCCGGCGGTGATCAGAGGAGCTATCAGTGGTTTCCTATGTCCAGATAGGGCGACATGAGGTTTGGCTGTGGGCTGGGGGGGAGCACTGGAGACACTGATGACATAGCATACTATATATGCCTGGGGACCGTGTGTGCTAGCACACTTGTACTATGAGCTGCATTAGTTTGTGTATCATGGATCAGTGGGATTGGGCTGCGGGGTGACACTATTGCAGGTTTGGGCTTATGAGCATCTGCCAGTGACAAGGCCGATACACTTTAGAGGCAGGGGACATGGACGCAGTTTTGTGCACCTGTATGATATGATCACCTCGCAGCCACGAATTGGCAGGTTGGAGCATTGGTGGCGGGTGCTAGATGATATCGATGTGGTCATATGGAGACCATATCTAGGTTGCGAGGAGTGGGAGGATGATGCAGTGGAGCTGCCCTACACCTTCCAGAGCAGGTACCTGATTGGGCGGATGCCCTATGTGCTAGAGAGGCAGCTTGTGGACAGGGTTGGCCGACATTTTGGCCAGATTTAGAGGATGTTGCGGGGCTCAGGCATGTATGCCCGTACCGTGAGAGATCAGACACAGTTTGGGCCGTTGCTGTCGTATGATCAGGCAGTGACACAGCTGGTGGAGATGCTACCTCTACCCTGGGACATGTGGCCAGAGATCGAGGATGCCGTCATGCATGCTGAGTATACAGCCTATTGGGCAGAGCATCCGTTCCCATGGTTGACAGATCCAGGAGAGGCACTGGAGGGAGATGGTGGGGGAGATGATGATGACGATGGAGGTGATGGGGGTTGAGGCCGACGGAGAAGGAGGGGAGTAGTTGGAGAGAGGAGGGTTGCACCTCAGAGGGAGGGTGATGAGGAGAGACCAGCTCAGGTGGTGAGGGGTCGCGGTGGATTACCCCTACAGGTACCAGCAGCACGGGGTCCTAGGCAGGTACAGAGATAGGGATAGGTACAAGGACAAGTGCCAGTACAGGTACAAGTACAGGGGCAGGCACTCGCAGAGGGGGAGCCACAGGTAGAGGCAGAGGGGGCTGACCCAGAGGAGGATGAGCTGATTGAGCTCAGGGAGATCTGCCAGGGCCAGGCAGATGAGATACAGGAGCTAGAGAGGGAGAGGGATTGGCTCAGGATGAGGCTCAGAGATACTGAGTAGGAGAGAGATCAGGCAATCCAGCACTATACAGAGGCTGAGACGGCGCTGAGGGCAGGGAGGCAGGCAGCGGAGGACACAGGGACAGGATATGCATATGTCCTGCGGGCCGAAGAGGAGATAGGGTACTGGAGGGACCTCTACTACGGTGCAGTGCCAGCAGATCAGTGGGCAAGGAGCTTCCATAGACCATCACGTACAGTGACAGCTACGAGAGGGAGTCGGAGGAGGCAGGCATCTAGTGGTGGGGTCATGGGTCCACCACCACCACCAGATAGAGGAGATAGGTAGGGTGATCCTGGGGCAGGTCCCTCAGGGGCTCAGATTCCACCGAGGCCAGGTGGCTCCGAGGGAGGGAGTTCATCATAGCCATAGAGGGCTCCCATTGTATCAGTGTTGTACCATTCTTTTGTATTGTAGACACCTGCGGGTGATTGTAGCCATATGTATTTTTGACATCATTGTATCATGACACTTATGATTATATATATGAGATGATTCATTTTTGCGGCAGTTATATGCATGTGTACCTATGTGATGAGATGTTTAATGATGTATGTTTTGTGTGATGCTTATAATATGGATGCAAATATGTATATGATGCAATGCAATATTTTTTTTATTCTTTTATGTTCTATATGCGTATGCATGATGCAAATGTGAATGTATGAAATGCAAATGAATATGATAATGCAAATGTAAATTGTGCTAACAGGGTTTTTGTGCAGGATGAGATGCAGTTGTGATATCTATATGTATGTATGAAATGCTTATATGTGGTAATGCAGGTGCAACTACATAAAATGCAAATGTTTTTGGTGTGTCATTATACTCAGTCATGTGATAGCAGGCTACACGGACTCAAGAAGGACGATGGAAGTCAATCAAGAAAGGGGGATGAAAGATAGAAGATATGAAAGTGAAAGAGCTTCTTGTGCATTATCATCATTGAGCTTTATTATGGCAAATAGGTTATGACAATCAAGGCATATGTTCGACCCAGAAAGTCATTTTACCTGTTTGCATGGAGATAAGACAGTCACAAACAAGGAATGCCCCAATTCATACTAGACTCACAGTGTCCTCATATCCTTGGACAAGTCATAGCATTACTAAGAGACAATCCACAGACAGCAAATACAAATAGGTGATGATACCCCATCCTCGCCTTTCTAGTCAAAGACATCCTGGAGATAGAATCTCTAGTCAGAGACATCCCAGAAAAGCTAAAAGACATGTCACCAAAAAAGATGAAATCAAAAGAAAACCAAGACTCGACACCAACATCCACTGTAGTCCTCAAGTTTAGTGTCTCTTGTCACTTGTATAAGTTTTATTTGATTGTGGTCACAATGTTTACTTTCATAGAAAGGATAGATAGCACTGAACCATAATGTTGTCTGAGTCTGTTGAAAGATTTGATTTGTTGAAGCCCATTGTTGCTGCTATGTCTCATCTGAAACTGACTGAATCCATGAAACTGATACTTTATTGCGGAGAAGACAGAACTTTATTGCGGACTGACGATGCAAATGCTGCTTTATTGTGGATTGTGCGCAGATAGACTGAAGGAAGCTGGAAGAAACTGTACTCCTTGAAATATGTGATGTTCTCAATTCCACACCCATCACTAGACGTAGGATTTGCCTTAGCCACAGATAGGATCTGATTTATTATGGATGAAAAGGAGGTTTATTATGAATGGCTAACCAATCTTGGGTAGATCAATAACAAGCCATGATGGGAATGGGTAAGTTTATTATGAATGAATAGGTTGTGAGTGTGTGCAAAGTGAAAGGATGAAAGTGAATCCTGAAGGAGGGAGGAGCAATGTCTCTACACATGGCGCTGGTGACCTAGTTTTCACCATGGTACTTGCCCAAGGCGCCACCGAAGTGGTTTTCACCGTTGGACGAAATTATTTCTCTTTACTTTTTTTGATTTTTCAATGTTTTTGTGTCACAAGGCGCCTGTTTGCCAGGTTTTCACCAAGTGACGATTTTTTTGTTTTATAAATTTTTTTGTATTTTTGAATTAGGATATTCCGAAGAGCTATGTGTAGAACTTGCGAAGGTGCATGCTATTGATAGGATCCTCCAAAGGTTCACCTTCTATAGTTGAGAGTTGATATGCACCAGATCCATATGCTGCTGTAATAATGTAAGGACCAAGCCAGTTTGGTTCGAACTTGCCCTTCTTCTCTCTGTCTTGTTGATTCTTGGGGTTTTCTCTGAGAACCAAGTCACCTACCTCAAATGTACAAGGCTTGACCTTGTGATTGTAGCTGCGACTCATTCGTTGTTGGTAAGCCTTGAGATGATTAAAAGTAGTTTGTCTCCGTTCATCCAGCAGTTCTAGTTCTTGTAAGCGAGAGACTCTGTAATCTTCATCAGTGATGATGTTTTGCAAAGAGACCCGTAAAGAGGGTAACTCAACCTCAATAGGCAAGATGGATTCAGTGCCATAAACAAGTGAATAGGGTGTAGCTCCTGTAGGTGTGCGGACACTTGTGCGGTAGGTCCAAAGTGCAGGATTGAGTTGGATATGCCAATTATGACCAGCGTCGTCGACTGTCTTCTTGAGGATTTTAAGGATTGTTTTATTAGACGCCTCAGCTTGGCCATTACCTTGGGGGTAATATGGTGTGGAGAAATGATGGGAAATATGGAATCGATCACAGAGTTCACGAACATCCTGATTTTTGAAGGGACGCCCGTTATTAGTAATAATGGAAACAGGAATACCATATCGGCATATGATATAGTTAAGGATGAATGTAGCAATCTATTTTCCAGTGACTTGTGTGAGAGGCATGGCTTCAATCCATTTTGTGAAATACTCTGTGGTTGTGATAATGAATTTATGACCATTGGAAGAAGGAGGGTGAATCTTGCCTATGAGATCGAGTCCCCATTGACAAAAGGGCCAAGGAGACGCAAGTGGTTGTAGTTCTTGTACTGGCGCATGTATGAGGTCTCCATGAATTTGACATTGCTTACATTTCTTGACAAACTGATATGAGTCTTTTTCCATATTGGGCCAGTAATATCCAATCCTAATGAGTTTCTTGGCCAAGGTAGGACCACTAGCATGTGGACCACATATCCCTTCATGCACTTCACGTAACGCAATTTGAGCTTCGTCTCTTTCTAGACATCTAAGAAGAGTGTCATCTAGACCTCGTCGGTATAGGATATCAGCTAAAATGACATATCGAGAGGATTGGCAAATGAAGGTGCGACGTTGGTTATTTGATAGATCAGGAGGTAGGACATTGTCGCGAAGGTATGTGAAGATGGAACCATATAACTGGGATTCAGGACCAACAACGCATATCATTTTAGTAGGAGTGATCTCATATAAAGGAACCAACAGGTTGTCCACCAAGAACTCATAGCAGGTCTCATTTTGAGGTAGATCAATCAGTGAAGCAATTGTAGCCATGGCATCTGCAGCGCGGTTCTGCTCTCTTGGTATCTGCTCAAAATCTAACCTTGTGAAGTGTTGTTTCAAATCATCCACCATTTGTTTATAAGGCATTAATTTTTCATCTTTTATTTGGTAATCATCAGTTGCTTGACGGATGACAAGTTGAGAATCCCCAAAAACACGAAGTTCCTGGATCTTCCACTGAACTGCAATTCGTAATCCAGTTGTTAATGCCTCATATTCCGCTATATTGTTAGTGCAAGGAAATGATAAGCGGTATGATTTTGGTATAGAATCTCCTTGAGGATTTATAAAGAGAATACCAGCTCCTGCCCCATGCTGTGTGTATGAGCCGTCAAAGTATAGTTGCCATGGCTTTGCATGTGATATTGTTAAAATGGATTCGTCTGGAAATTCTGAATTTAGAGGAACATCATCAATCATGGGGGCATCTGCTAATTGATCCGCGATGGCTTGTCCTTTTATTGCTTTTTCGTCCACATACTCGATGTCGAATTCACTAAGGATCATTACCCATTTGGCCAGTCGCCCAGTAAGTGTTGCTTTATTGAGAAGGTATTTCAATGGGTCTATCCTTGCAACTAGCTTTGTCTTATGAGTAAGCATGTAATGTTGTAATTTCTATAAAGAAAAGACCACAGTGAGGCATGCGCACTCAATTGGTGTGTAGTTTAGCTCATATCCCACCAATGTGCGACTGATATAATATACTGCTTTTTCCTTGCCTTCGGCAATTTGTTGTGCTAAGAGTGCCCCCAATGCTGTTGGAGTAGCTGAAATGTATAATAACAGTGGTTGATCTGGAACTGGTGGCATCAGAACTAGTGGATTTAGAAGATAATCTTTGAGCGTCTGGAAAGCCTGTTGATAGTTGTCATCCCATTTAAATTTGATCTTTTTATGTAGCAAGTGTTGAAAAGGATTGCACTTATCTGCAAATTGTGCTATGAATCTTTGTATAGACTGGAGTCTCCCTTGTAAGGATCGAAGTTGACTGATATTTCTGGGTGGTGGCATGTCCAAGATAGCCTTGACTTTTGCTGGATCGGCTTCGATTCCTCTTTTGGACACAATGAATCCTAGGAGCTTCCCGGAGGTTACTCCAAAGACACATTTCTTGGGGTTTAATCTTACTTTATATTTTTCCAACCGATCAAAGACGACTGAAAGTATGTCCAAATGTGTATCTCTGTCTACTGATTTACCCAAGAGATTGTCAACATAATCTTCCATAGTTATGTGCATGAGATCATGGAAGATAGTGGTCATTGCTCTTTCATATGTAGCACCTGCATTTTTTAGCCCAAAGGGCATGACATTCCAGCAGAAAGTTCCCCAAGGACAAGTGAATGGTGTTTTATGTTGATCCTCGGGTGCAATTCTGATTTGATTATAACCAGAAAATCCATCCATCAATGATAACATTTCGTGACCTATCGTGAGATCAACGATCAAGTCAATATTTGGTAATGGGAAGTCATCTTTTGGACAAGCTTTGTTGATGTCTCTGAAATCTGTACATATTCTGATACTGCGATCTGGTTTACTGACAGGTACTAAATTGGAGATCCATTCAGGATAATCAATTGGGCGTATGAATCCGATATCCAATAACTTCTCCAGCTCTACTTTGACTAGTAATGCCACTTGTGGATGCATTTTTCTTAATTTCTGTTTCACTGGCTTTGCCCCCAGTTTGACTGTCAAATGATGCATTACCATATCCGGATCCAGTCCAGGCATATCAGCGTATGACCATGCAAAGTTGATTTGTTGTTCCTTGAAAAAACTTATGAACTGTGACCTTTCAGACTCTATCAATGATTTAGCCAGGAATATGTTATGTGGAACCTCTTCTGTACCAATGTTTGTTTTGATAGTCTCCTCTACCAGCATGGATGACTTTTCCTCATACAAGGCTAGGAGAATGTCGAGTCTTCCATCTTCGGGTGCCTCAGAGAGGTTTTCGCCCTCGGATACGTCCTTTCTTTTTACTTTTTTGGGATTAGATAGCGCCACAGTGTGGTTTTCACCATAAGACCCTTGATTTGTTCTTATTTTCACATTTTTACAACTGGAAGGTCCGACACCCTCACCAAAATATGCCATGTTGTTGAGTTCTATAGTGTATCCTGCTTTATGGTCCCCAAGGGGAAGATCATCTCGTATGCCAAGATAGTCAATAACAGCTTCATCATTTTGGAATGTGTCAAACTGTGCTGGTCCTTCATAATCCCAGTCAATGAGTTGGTGGTGAACAAGGGGAAGGCCTTTAATGTTTTCGGAGTTTGTGGGGTTAAGAGTGAAGATGTGGTTATATTCGGGTATGTCAAGGTAATTATCGAGGTCATCGATGGCACTCTCCTCATCAGTCTCGATCGTGGACAAATCCAAATTATCATCACTAGTAGCGCATTCCAGAACAGGTGTTCTCATCCTATGTGATTTCAACCTAGAACCTTGAGACAAGGACTGTGTAGACTCCTCATGGGTTGTTTCTTGACCAACTCTAAATTTTTTATAAAACTCCTCCTCTTCTGTGGGTTCATCTGGCTCTCTGAATGTCTCGGTGAGCTCATTGTCACTGGAGGATTTGTCTAAACCCCATTCCCATTCGTTGGAGTCTGTGGAATAGCGATCCTCTTGTTGAATTTTGGCAATTTTGATTCGTGATGCCTCTTCTGTCCTTTTAGTGTGGATCTTGGAAGTCAAAAAACCAAGTCCCTTCAAGCATTCCCTTTTTACAGTCAATTCAGGTTGTAAGGGCTCCATAACGCCTTCTTTTCGTAACCCAAGAGGGCTTTTTCCATCATACCCGAATTTTTGTAGAATCTTGTAGCCTTTGTCATATTTCTCACAGGGTATATTGATCTGATCTTGTGTGTCATCTTCAATGTCTTTGTAGAGCATTTTGTATAAACCTTCCTCTTCCAGTTCACCCCATCTTTGAAAGGTAGTAGGATCCCATTTGAATACTATGATGGATATTTGCTTGTTAGGATGTGGCCTTCCATATTCTTTTGGAGAGCTCATGACTTGTCGTAAATACATGGTCTGATTTAAAGTGTATTCTCCCATGCCTTTGTCCTGAAATCTGCCTTTAAGTTCACCTTGTTTTGATGTCGAAGGTTTCAATGACTCAGGGTCAATGTATGCCGAAGAAGGAACAGCTTCACGATTACTGGGAATGATGGTTTCCGTATGTGATCTCAGGTTATTGCAATATATGAATGGATTAGGATCACCGTTAACTGTTACTTCGACTCCATTGTGAGGAAACTTAATGCATTGGTGATATGTCAATGGGATTGCCCTCATTTCATGAATCCAAGGACGTCCTAGCAATATATTATAAGTGAGGTCTAGATCCAGGACTTGACAAACCACATCCTTTGTAACTAGCCCAATTCTTAGAGGTAAGGTGACCGTGCCCTTGGATGAGCGCTCTTCATCATCATATGCCTTGATGGTGATTTGATTCGTTGAATTCACAGCTTTATCGGAATATCCCAATTGTTTAATGGTGCTCAATGTACAAATGTTTAGACCAGCTCCTCCATCTATCAGGACTCACTTTATTCGATGTTTGTGTATGAAGGCTTCAATATGTAATGGTGCATTATGTGGCTGACTTACGGAGGCGTCATCGGCTTCTGTGAATGTAAGGGAATGTGGAATGGAAAGGTATCCCACCATGGCTTGAAACTGGTCCACGTTCAGATCAGTAGGAATAGCAGTATCTCTCAATATTTTGTCAAGAATAGCTTTATGAGCGGGGGATATGCGTAAGAGTTCAAGTATGGAGATGAGCGCGGGTGTCTTCCCTAACTGTTCTACAAGGTCATACTCAGGTTCGGTAGATGAAGAAGCTGTGTTTTTAGTTGAAGCACCTGGCAAATTAATTTTACCTCGACGAGTTGTAACATGACATTCAGAAGTAGGTTCAGAAGAAGATCCAACACCTCTTAGGACAATCTTGGGTCGCTGAGGAGGATTCTCAGGGTTTTTGTTCTTGATGGTAATAGTAGAGATATGATTGTCCATCAAGATATGATTGATAGTTGAATCATAGTTGTAAGGTGCTCTAGTATAGTTGGCTTGATCATCTATGACTTTAGCTTTTCCCTTGTCGTGCTTTGGGAATGGTTCCTTAAACATCTCATGTTCTTGATTGGATGAGTGTCCCTCAATCTCAATGTCACCTCTATCAATGAGATCTTACACAATATTCTTCAGTCGATGACAATTACCTGTTTTATGACCCTTGCTCTTATGAAATTCACAATACTCATCATCATTCCACCAATTTGGTTTAACCTTTGGTTCATATGGAGGAAAATCTGGAACTGTGATTACCTTGTTTGCCACCAGCTTCTTGAAAACTGACTCAAGTGGTTCTCCCAATGGAGTGTACTTCCTTCGTGATCTAGAAGTTGTATGAGTATTCACTTGATTGTTTGTAGAACTTGATCCTGAAAAGATGAATTTGGGTCGCATCGTGTTGGCATCAACAACACCATCATTGACTGTGTTCTTGTTTTTATTCCAAAATCTTGGCTTGTCTTTTCCTTTAAAGTCATCTTTGTTTTCCTTGAATATCCTAATAATTCCTTGTTCAATTAGGACCTTTTTTGTTGCTAAGCCCTTTTCAATGACATCCTTAAAGGTGGACAAACAAGTTTTTCTGAGATCATAACCAATGTCTTTGTTAACATTTTGTGTGAACATCTCTACCATTTGTTTTTGTGGAATCTCACAAGAGCATCTGCTGGCTAGATTTCTCCATCTTTGTAAAAATGATGCAAAAGATTCTCCCTCTTTTTGCTTGGTGTTGCACAAAGTAGTGACTGATATGTCTGTCTCTATATTGTAGGAGAAATGTTGAATAAATGCCTCTACTAAGTCACCCCATGACTTAATACCAGGTAGGAGTTGGGAGAAGCATTCCATAGCTTGATCGCCTAAGCTTTGTGGGAATAATCTCAGCAAATATGTCTCTTCTACTGCTACTTCAATGCAAGTTGTGAAAAACTGTCTTATGTGTGCCTTAGGATCCCCTTTTCCTCTATACTTGTCAAATTTAGGCGTCACAAAATGTGTAGGAAATGGAGGCACTGGAATGCTCTTGTCAAATGGATAAGGACATATGTCTCTCATTGTGTATGTTGGCTTTGGTGTATTTATGTCCACCATTTTCTTTTGTAAGTCCCTGATTTGTTGCTCCAAATTGCTTTTAGGTGGAGATCGACTTATTGGACCATACCCCATGTTTGAGGCACCAATTGGAGGAGGAGCATGTTGCATATATGGATGATATTGATCATACACATGTTCATATGGAGGAGGTCTATATTGATGCGGCATATATGGAGCACTTGGTATAGATTCATGTTGAGGAACACCATATCTATTTTGCGCATGTATGTCATACTCTATAGGTATGTCATGTTCCATTGTGTTGCCCCCAAATTTGACATGAGGTTTCCTTGTGTCCAAATTTTGAGCATGCCTTGGAATATCCCATTGCTTTGGTGGTTGATCCTTAGCATTAGTATGTGATTGAGCATATTTGTCTGCATAAGACTTCCATAATGGTCTCCGAAGGTAAGTATCATATGTTTGACCATGTGTATGTGGGACCTCTGGTTTTTGAAGCAAAGCTGATGGTGATTTAGGTACCATATGTGGTCCTCTATTTCCTCCACTATTAGGTCTCCTTTGATCCATATTGGAGTGAGGTTGTTGCAAAGGTCTATGTTCCATTATTTGAGACATGTCAAAATCATGACGTATCTTGGCTCCACTTTGTGCCATCATGTGTAAGAAGTATTGTCTATCCCTTCTCATTATTTCCTCAACCAATCGATTGAAATGGGGATTCATAATGGATTCTTCCACATCTGTTGAATGTACTGAAAAGTTGTCCACATTGTCATTGTGTGTAGCATTGTTGTTTATAGTGCCTGTGTTTTCAACATTTGGAATGTTTCTATAGGTATCCATGTCAGGTAATGTAGTATGATCAGAATTGAAAAAGATATCATTGTCATACTCATAAGAACTCATGTTTACGGACTCTTGAGCCTCTTTAGTTTCTCTCCTAGATTTTTGAAGACGGGTTTCAACCATGAACTAGGTATTGACCAAGATGTGAGAGACTAGATGAAAAATGGAAAGAGTATGGAAGACCAAGAGTTGAATGGAATGTAAATGAATCTGAGGTGTACTTGCAATTGTCCAAAGTGTAAGACCAAGTATGTATGTAGTAGAGTAGGTGTGACTTCCAAAGAGAGGATAGTTTCTCTTGATGAGGTGAGCTGACCTTGACCCTAAGTAAGACCAAATGAGACCCAAAGGTAAGAAACCTTGATGAGGGACCACTTAGCAAAGTGTTGTTGTATGTAGTGTGTTGACAAAGTATGATGAGGACAAGCAAGTGACCTGTTGACCCAAATTTAGACAAGTATGAATGTAAAATGAGATGTGAAGCAATGATGGACTTTGTGAGACCCAAAGACAGGTTGAATGCTAGAAGAAACCTGAAGAAACAACCTAGGAAGCTCAAGTATTCCGAAACTGATTTCTTTTGTTGCTGGACTGTGAAATTTTCCTGTAATTTTGAACACAGACGCACCTGTAGACTGCACAGACGCGGTTATCCGACGCAGACGCTACTCTGTTTAACACAGATGCGCTTCTGAGATTTTCTTGTTTATGTTTGCTGGACTATAAAAAATTTTGCAATTCTGGACACAGACGCGACTGTATACTGCACAGACGCTGTTATAAACATAGACGCTATTCTGCCCTTCACAGACGCGTTTATATTACTCAAACGCGGTTTAAACAGACACAGACGCGTTTCTGTAAAATTTGTGCAATTTTTTTTTTCAATCTGTGAAGTCGTTTTGTTGTGACCAAATCTGACTGTTTGACTATTTTTCGTGATAAGAGGACACAATGTTGATGAGGACTCAATGTTTGCAAGTGTTTAGACTCCAAAATGACTCCAAGAAAAGTGTGTTGTTTGATGTAAAAATGTTTTGCATACACCTGAAGACACAAAAGACACAATGTTTTGCTGTTTGGTCTTGAATGTTTGAATGTTTAAAATAAGTCAAGCACAATTCTTATGGCTGGCCAAGACAATAGTTGTTGATCCCACATGGGGTTTTACCCCCGAGGCTACGCTATTCAGAGCGGATACTTAGATGCTTGACCTCACTGGCTCCACCCTCGGCACTCACTTCTCGGGTCAGCCAAGCATCAGTCCCCATGAAAACTCCCCATGGCGAACTTTGTATCTCTACTAAGAACCATACGTGTGTGGGCCGCTACCAGAGGTCCGACCTCCTGCCCCAACAACTAGAAGGATTTGGGCCTCTAAAACAAAATGGTGCTAGTAAGGGCATCCGCTCATGTGGCCATACATGTGGCACTTTCAGCTCTGTAAATACAGAAGGCTCCTAGCCGGTAGGGGTTACGCCCTACAAATGATCAAATAAATTTGATCAAACGGGTTTATGGGGAGACATAGTGTCGGTATGAACTAAACAGCACACGTTATTCATAGTTTTCACCATGAATACATTTGATTATAGTGGTTCGGATGAGGTGGGTTTTCCTCGCTACCACTTGGGTCGTTCTCTTCTCACTAGTAGTCCTAATGACCACACGGGAAGACAGGCCCTCTAAAGATTAAACAAAAAGAGCCTATTGCTCAAGACACAAAAGACAATGATTCAATTTTAGTGCACCAATGGAAGTGTTTGCTAGTCTATGAAAACAAGGCACACAATAAAAATCAAAAACTCTTGCCAAGGATCTGCAACAAAGAGTTGTTAGTAGTTTGGGTTGTTTGAAATAATCACCCCTTCCTGCAAACACACAAGTTAGGTAAATTTTAAAACCCAAAAGACTTTGTGAAAATAGGGGCCTTCAACCAAATGATTTAGCTTCCAAGGCAAGCTGCACCAATTGTGTTAGCTAGATCTGCAAATGTTAGTCCAAAAATAAACTAGATCTGAAACCCTAAATGCAAAATCCGAAAACCGAATCAATAAAATTTCCAAAATTTTGAAACAAGCAATACCCAGACGCGATTACCGCATACGCAGACGTGACTCCGCAACAGAAACGCGGTTCTGTGAGACACAGACGCGATTAAAAACCACAAACGCGCTTTCTGTACGCAGACGCTGGTGAAAATGACACAGATGCATTTCAGTAACACAGACGCGCCTCCCTGGAATCCTGCAAAATGAAATATGACCAAAACACAGACGCGGATCCAGCTGTCTCAGATGCGCCAGAAAATCAAAAACACGATCCGAAAGTGCGCAGACGCGAAAATACCAAAAATGCTGCCGAAAACGTCCGATCTGCAACTTCAAAAACACAAGATCTGTAACAAGGGGGTCAAATGCAAAGGGACAAGAGTCCCACCGGGCGTGCCAAAATGTATATGGTGAAAATGGATAACAATAATAACAATATTGAAAGGCTAAATGAATCCAACCACAAAACCCTAGCCTAACAATCAACAAAGATCCACCATAACATATGAAGATTACCTAAGACAATGCAAATCACATGAAATCACAAAGATTATACCATCACATGTCCAATAGGGTTTTGATCTCCATTCTTCCTATCTCCATTGATCTTGTTTGATATATTTTTGCTCTCAGATTTTATGTGCACAAGAGCTCAACAAAGAACGGAATGTGGTTGCAAGTAGGATCGTAGTGTAGTCAAGTCCTCCAAATTGTCGATTAGGTCATTAGAATGCTTGATTAGGGTTGATAATGAAGGAAGCATCTCCCTATATAGAAGACACTATATGAAATGGAGGGATAAGATTGAGAGGTGCAAAAAGGAGGTCGGCTATGATTAGAGGGTAGGTAGAAGAAATAGTAAAATAATGAAAGGGGTAGGTAGTGTAGGAATCAAGAGATGAGTGACATGAGTCATGGGTAGAAAAGGCTAATGAATTAATTAAATAAATAAAGATTTATTTAATTAATAGAAGAAGTAGGATCAATAAAATAAATAAAATATTTATTTAATTTAGGAAAAGGATAATTTAAATAAATAAATGTATTTATTTAAATGAGAAATAAGGCTAGAAGAGGATAAATTAATTAATTAAATAAATAAATATTTATTTAATTAATAGAAGAATTAGGCTTAGATAATTAAATAAATAAAATATTTATTTAATTAGACATGACATTTTTAGGTGTCTACAATAATAGCAGAGGTTAAAGTTCCAGTCAATTGAGAACAAAGTTGAATCACCTTTTCCCCAAACCCAAAAGCTTTCATAATTCTGAAAAGGAATTGCCAATTCACTCTGTCATAGGCCTTGGACATGTCCAACTTAAGAAAAAAGCCCTATTTTTTAGCAGCAGTTAAAGAATGAATATTCTCATGAACAGAAATGATAGAATCTAGAATCTTTCTGCCAGGGACAAAACCATTCTGCTGAGCCAAAATAATGTGCGGGAGAATATCCAGCATTCTAGAAGTAAGAACCTTAGATATAATCTTGTAAACAGAATTACAAAGACTAATAGACCTGAACTTATTGAGAGTGTCAGCCCCAGAGATCTTAGGAATAAGAACGATAAAGGTAGCATTGAGTTCTTTTAGAAGCCGCCTTGAACCAAATAATTCTTTAACTCCATTACAAATATCAAACTCCACAATATGCCAAAAATTTTGAATCCATCCAAACCAGGAGACTTGTCTCCAAGAAAGGAAAACACAGGCTTTTTTATTTCCCAATTTGAAGGGATCCGAGAAAGATTTTTGTTATCATCCTCATTTAAAATGGAAGGGATAGCTTGAGCTAGAAGGTCTTGATTTTTGATATCCAGAACGTCCTCACCTCCCAAAATATTACTAAAGAAATCCTTAGCTTCCTTTCTTATTTTATTTTCATCTGACAAAATCCCCCTGTTGCTGGATAAACTGGAAATCTTGTTGGCTGCCCTATGCTTAAGAGCAGTCATGTGAAAAAACCACGTGTTTTTATCACCTTCCTTCAAATACAACGCTCTTGATCTTTGTCTCCAAAAATTTTATTCGTTAGAGATAATTTCATGGTATTTAAATAGCAGCCCATTTTCAACATTCCTCAAATCCTCAGAAAACCCTTCCTCTTCAATTTTATCTTGAACTACTTTAATATCTGTCTTAATATGAGCTTTCATTTTAAAGATATCTCCAAAAGTCTCTTTGTTCCAGATTTTAATTTTGTCTTCAATGATATTAAGCTTTTTGGCCACTCTGAATAAGGCAGTTCCCTCAACCTCTGAATTCCACCATTCAGCAACACAAAATTCCAAAGACGGGTGGGACAGCCAAGCTTTTTCAAATATAAAAGGAAATTATGCTTAGCAGAAGTTGAATTGGCAGTGAAAGAAATAGGGTAATGATCAGAACCAATCTTAATGATAGATGTCAAAGAACAATTATACTTAGAAAGCCAATCAGGAGAAATCAGGGATCTATCCAACCTGACTTGAATAAGATCATAATAACATTGATGTGTTAATCCTCCAGAAGATTAAGTTTGTTCAATTCTCTTTGGACATCAACCTAAAATGTATATGGAGAGATGCAGAATATTTCACCACTAAGCATCAAAAGGGTAAGGGAAGGGCAGCCATCCTGATCAGTCATAAATGGAGGAATGCCATTGTGAGATGGGGGTGTTCTCCTTGCAATAGATTGGTATGGGTGATACTTAATATTAAAGAGGTTGAAATTGAAATTGGCTTATTTTATGCTTTAAATGATTTCAAAGAAAGGATTGAGATTTGGAGATGGGCCTCTGAGCTGGAAGAGGTCCCTTGGTTAGTTGGTGGAGACTTCAATATAATAGAAAGGCCCTGTAATAAGTTGGGAGGTTGCAAAATTGAGTGGAAAGGTGATGAGAAGTTTTATTGGAATAGAGTGACTAACAAACTAAAGCTCTTTGATCCCATGGTCGATAAGAAGAGTGAGTGCAATGACATTTGGCTCTCATGGTGCAATTTCTAGAAAGGCAACAAAAGAATACTCCAGATTGATTTTATGCCAATAAAGAGGTGTTTCATTTCTGAAGGAATGAATCAAGAAATGGTGTAAGGGTGGTGCCTTACTCCTTCTGACCATCACCATATTCAAACTATGGTCTCTTTAGGAAGCACTGAAGGGGGGACAGATTGTAGGAGAGATAATATTATCATGAACTCTAGCTTACTCCTAGATGATGATGCCAATCAGGTGGTGTTGTTAATCTGAGTGTTCGATGAGAATAACAAGTTGCTAGTGTCTGAGATAGATAAGTGGAACCAGAATAATAGTAGTTGGAGGATTCTTTTTCAGACTGTTGGGAGAAAGAAAGCCAAAGACTCCAAGAGATTAAAAACTGAATTCCATGATGCACTATCGGTAGTAGAAAGACAATGTCAAAGCAACTCTAGCAATGATTCCTTCGTTGAAGATGTATGGCGCACTAGGGCTGCTCTTAGAAGGTAGAAGAATCACAAGATTCAAGGTCTTGGGACTAGGCCCAAGTTAAATTGGGTGGATCAAGGGGATAAAGGCACTAGGTATTTCTTCTAGCTACTCAAACATAAAGAAGCTAAAGACAAGATTGGTGCTATTTGAGAAGAAGGCCAAACCATTTCTGACTCAAAAGGTATCATAAATGCATTCAAGCAGTTCTACTCCTCCATTTTCTATTTAGAGGACAATAACTCCCAGAAGGAGAGTCACGGGATCAAAATCAAGTCCATCATTACTAACATGGTGAGTATAGATGATAGTAACAGGTTAATGCAAATAAATTTTAGTGGAAGAGATTATGAATGTCATCTCCTCTCTCAACAATGACAAAGCCCCCAAGCCTGATGGGCTTACAATTGAATTATACAAGAAAAAATCTAAATGGATTATTGAGGTGTTGCTGAGGGTTTACAAAGAAGCCATCACCTCTGGATCATTGGGTAAGGAGATAAACAGTGGTCTCATTAAGTTGCTCCCTAAAGAGAGGGGTAGATATCTACTCAAGAATTGGAGACCTATCACTCTCTTGAATGTCTCATATAAAATCCTAGCAAAGTTGCTTGCAAGAAGGTTGTAAGATATTCTTCCTAAGGTGGTAAATCACACCCAAATTGGTTTTTTTAAGAGGAGGTATATTATGGAGAACCTAGTTACTTGGTGGGAGGCCATGAACTAGGTAAAAGACTTAGGTCAACTCACCGCTATGCTTCTATTGGACTTTGAGAAGGCTTATGACAAGATTGAATGGAACTTTGTCTTCATGATGCTAGAAGGTTTGGGTTTCCCTGAAAACTTTTTGCAAGATAGTTAGAACACTACTAACTGATAGGGCCAATATGTAGAAATCATTTAGACTCTATTTGGTTGATCCACATATGTTTTGGTCATCCGATCTAAGCCAACACCCGGTTATATATTACATTGTATATTATAGTTGGCCGGCTTGATAGATGTTTTATTTTTTATTACAGATATAAATGACTGATGTAGAAGATCATTTTGTTGGATGGTATAAGAGAGTAGTGATCGAGAAACCTATTTGGCGCAGTTTCACGTGCGCATTATTGATCCAATAGTTGACTAGAGAAGCAAAATAGACTAGAGTTGTAGAGGTATTAAAGTCAGACTTTTTGCACTTAACCAGAACTCATCCAAGCATTGTTTGATGCTATTTTAAAGTTCAATCATTGTAGTTCTCATTGTAAATGATTTGTAAGTCAGTAAGACTTCCATATTGTAATCTGAGGAGTGAGCTCTAGGCAGTGAGCCTGAATGCATGTGCATTCTACCTTTGTAATATTAATGTACTCCTGATCACAGTATATAAATATTGTGGGTTCCAATCCCACCCTGGTTTTTCCCTTTCTGGGTTTCCAAGTAAAAATCTTGGTGTTATGATTTTATGGTTGATTATCTTGTGTTTATGCATTTACTTTGTTGCATTTGCTTCCGTGGGTCTGAGAATAAGTCTGAAAGTTTATTTACTGGTAGAACACGGATTCACCCCCCTCTTAGTGTTCCTTGATTCTAACAATTGGTATCAAAGCCTAGTTCCTCTGAGGAAGCCTAAACACTTGAGGAAGGCCTGAGAGATTGAATTAATGGATTTCGATTTGCAGAGACAACCTTGTGTGGCACTTGAGGATCTTGATGTAGCAAGAAATGAAATAAGTACCTTAAAAAGAAACTTGAATGCAATAGAAGACTTCATTAAATATTTAAAAGATCAAGTGAACACTTAAAGAGACAAGAGGAAAGAGCTTATGGACATGTTGAAGGAGAAAGAAGATCAAAGCATGGAAAAACAGGACAAAGCTTATGAATGTGATAAGCTTGCTAGAGAGAATGTTGTATTAAAGAATGAGATGCAATCCATTGTGATGAAACTGACTAAGGAAATTGAAGACTGGAAGAAGAATGAGGAAAGTTCGACTCAATCATTGAAAGATGTATCAAATGATTGCTTTAGACTCACCTATGAGAATGATCATTTGAAGCTTGAGTTGACACAATCAAGGAATAATGGTCGAGAACTTGAAAGACAGATTGTTGCCCTAAGAGATGAACTTGCTACTGCAAATGAATACAAAGACAAATTCAATGCTATCTCACCAAGTCTGGATCAGATGTTGGGCAATCAGAGACATGGAAAAGACATGAGAGGACTTAGATTTGATAAAGGAGAATCCTCTGATTCTGGACAAAGCAATGCAAAGCCTAATCATAAGAAGAGCAAGAATCTTTTGGTAAGACAACCTAATGCCTATAAATTCAATGGTAGATGTTTCACTTACAATAAATTTGTTCATATGGTGAATCAATACAAAAGTAGGATGAAAAATGGAATGAATAATATGAAGAATGGTCTTGCCTTTACCAGTCAGTGTTTCATATGCAATAACTTTGGTCACAAGTCAAACATGTGCAGAGCAGTAATGAATAATTGTAAGAACAAGAGATATTATGCTTGTGGGATGTTTGGACATATTTCTAACCAATGCAAGATGACACCAAATCAGATGAATTTTAGACCTATGCAGAGAAATGTTGGTTGTCGTGCATGCAACAAAATTGGCCACTTTGCAAAATTTTGTAGAAGAAAGAATGCTCTGGTAGACAAGAACAAAACTAATGAAAAGGGCAAGGTGAAGGTAGAAGATATCAAGAACAAGCATGAGAAGATGCGGGTCAAGAAAGATGAATCCAAAATAGACAGTGGATCTGTGCCTAAATTCAGTGCAGGATCTTCATCCGATAACTAAGGCATATGGCCTTAGGGGGTGGCATCTTCATGCACAATCTTATAGAACCCCCTTTAAGAGATCTATGATCGATTAAGGTTGATTGCAAATGCTTGGAGATGATTATCCAGAATTCATCATGCTAATCCTGACATCTGGTTGATTAGATTATGTTGAACAGGACATCTGGTTGAGCTTTACAGCTGCAATTATTTCAACTTAAAGTTAGGGTTTTCAAAGTTAAAAGGGGAAATTTTGAATCATTTCTCATATTGCCAGTTTAGAGTTGAATCTGCATAGCGAGGTGAACCAGTTTTCAAAGCAATCAAAAGGCTTAAGGTGATCCGACAAGGAGTTCTTGTGCATCGGACATAAGAAAAAGGTATTTACTGAAGCATATTTTATCCTTTAAACCCTATTTTTTTGGAAATGGCATCATCTTTTGTTGATAATCCTCTGGTAGTAGAAATTTCTAAGCGAGCAAGGCATCAATTTAAAAGACATCCTTTTAAGTCTATTGAGGATGATCCCAATGGTGCATTTTTGTTCGTTCCATATGGAGTTTTGCATGTTGATGATGTGAGGGCATACATTCACTGCACAATTGAGGAAACCAAAAATAAGGATATCCTAACCCTGTATACTGAGCGGATAATGGATGAAGTTGGAAACCCCAAACCGGAATATGCACAATTACATAGGAAGGGTTTCACGCAGTTTGTTCACTTTGTGACATTCGATGAGGATGAGTGGGTAAGCCATATTTTGAGTCGTGTGCACGATGAATTCATATGGTTGGACCGACCCTACAAGATAACCAAGCAATAAATACATGAAGTTGTAATACCCTAAAAATAGTCATCTAAACCATGAGCCCCTAATCTTGACAATGTCACCAAGATCCTAACCAAAGGCAATTAAAAAAATCTTGAGTACACAATTAATTTCTAAAATCATCAATGTCACATGGCAAATTAATCAACCAATATTAATTAAATAATTATTTAATTAATTAAATCATTCCCAGTAAATCATTTTTAAATAATTATCCTATTTATTAATTGAATATCCTAGCATATTTAATTAAATAAATCAATTTGCCATCAAATCTTCAAAAAAGAAATTAATTGACCAAAAAAGAATTAAAAATTGAGAAAAAAAAATCAATTGGAGATAATCTTGAAAAACAAATTAAAAATTGATAAATAATCTCAAAGAAAAGCAATTAAAATAATTAAATATTAAAATTGAATGAAATAGAGAATAAATCAATTTTTTCCTGATTTTATCTTAATTTTAGTTCAATTTCCTTTAAAACTGAGAAAAGCATCCAATCACGTTAATTCACCTGGATTGTGCTTCCTCTTGGAAAATCTTGACCACTCATCATCATTTGATCTCAGCCATTGGTTTCTTTCTGAATTTTCATCTCTCATTCAAAAATTCTGGAGAATATATTGTTATTATGTTGTTTTTGCTCTAGGTTCATTGAGAATTTGCATTGAGATATTGCATATTAGTTACTTCATATTGCTTAAATCATTTAGCTTAAATATTCATATATTGCTTAAATCATGTTAGATTAATCTTGCATAGCTAGCTTAAATCTTCGATCCATTTAGCTAATATTCATGCTCATATAGATTTAAAAATCCTTCGTTTAGGTGTTGTCTAGTCACTGGATAGCTTAGCAATTTGAGAGCAATCTAAACTCACATCTACTAGAAGGCAATGGGTCACTTTGTAATGGTTTATTATTTATTGACAATTGATTTACTAACCATGCATCTAATGACTTAATTGAAGTGTTGTGTATTCCAAATACAGATACAGGTCCACTTTTCACACACACATTTTTGGCGCCCATCGTGGGGCAGAAGACTACTTTTTCGGCCTCAAAATCCTTTTTTTTATCCTGCAGGTTTCGTCCGTACAATCTCTGTGAAATATCATACGAGTGGTATTACTGCATTGTATGACATTCTTTCGAACCCTCTAGTTTGTCGTACGAATCAAAAAATAGTATCGTACGACATGTTATTCTAATTATCTGATTTTATCTTCTGTCGTCCTATGCTTAGTTCTAGCTCGTACAATAAAAGCCTTTTGTCATTTCACTTTATGATAATTGTTGTACGATGTTGTATTCTGTTGGGTTAAAACAAGTTTCACTTTTTAGGTTTTCTGTCAAATTTTGATTACGCTAACGCTAACCCTGCATCGTCTTTTGTCTGCCTAATATTTTCACAGCTTAACCAGTTTCTTGCAGGACGCTTGTCAAAGAATTTATCAATCAAACATACGCCTTTCAAAGAATGAAAACAACATGACTACTGATACATTGTTTTTGCAGGTTGCCTAAAGAGAATCAACTAAACATCGTGTATTCTTTGAATTCATTTTGTAGACACCTAACTTGCTATCTGGTTAAAGAACAAATCTGTATTTCATGTTTTAAGTAAATTTCGAGAGGTAGGCGTGTATGCTCTTGTCTTTTTTAGACAATCAAAAATCCAGACCCTTGAGGCATTTTTTTTGTTTGAGATTTGTACATCTTTAGCAGGTCTGCCCTCCCGAGGAGCTTAAAAAAACTCTTAAAGCCATTACGATCGGTGTGAGGGGAACGACCTTAGTGGGAATGGCTAAACGCCAAGTACTCCAACCCACTATAAAATAAATGTGATTTGATGAAAATCAAGTCAACGGCAGTGCTCAGGAATAGCTCTCCTCAGTACCTTCGGGTATATTAAACCTTGGTTTTCAAGGCTGGGAGACCTCTTAATTGAGTTTATACCTCGACGCACTGAATGGACCCCTTACTAAATCCAATTAAAATTAGAAGCTACCCGATTCACCTCCGAAAGGTTGATAATCTTTGTGCAAGAGAGATAGTAACTATCCCAAGACACTTGCCATATCTTGCCCCCATTAGCATTTGGATTTGGCTAATACGGCATTGAGAATCCATTGCGTGAAACTCAATGGCCGTATTCTGATTAGCTATTGGGTGTGTGCCTAAGTCAGCAAGCAAAGGTTTTCTTCTCTAAGCCAACTTCCTTAGGGTTTGCATGTTGTGATTGGAGTTATTATTCATACTATGTGTTTTCTGTGTTTTCATTCCTCAAACTAAAACTGGAATACCAAAATTGAAGAAAACAAGAAACAACTCAGTGATCAAAAACTTTGTCCATGTCAGAACTAGTCTACCTTAAGTCAAAAATCTGTCCAAAACTAGTCTATCCTAGTCAAAAATCAGTCCATCTCAGAATTGGTCATACTCAGTTGTCATACTCAACTATTGAAAAACTCATAATTTATGTCTTTGTCATGTTAACAGTCGTACGAACCTGATTATTTATCGTCCTGCACCATATCCTGTGTCATACGAGTCTGATTATTTATTGTCTAAACTCAATCCTCTATCGTACGAAACCCAGAAGTCTGTCGTCTGAAGCTAAATCTTGTGTCGTATGATACTTAATTGCTCTTAATCTTTTGTCATCCTAGACATACCCATCTATCATACGGTACTAGGCAGCAACTTGTACAAAACAAAATTGTTGTCGTCCTGGAACTATTAAATTGTCGTCTGGCTCAGTAAATCTCTGATTTTGTCGGTACAGAACAGTCAAACCTACCCAGATCAATCTACAGTGAGCATTAAACTGGTCATCATCCCCCTAAGCATAAACAACCTTGATAGTGTACCCCTGTCATTGCATTGCACGATTTTGTCGATCATCTCTCAGCTAGTTCAAACAACATCTTATGAAAACCTAAGTTAACTTAGATAACGTCTTACACAGGATAGATCATTCCTGAAACCAAACCAGATCTTAGTAACTTCTCTCAATCACTACGTTAAACGAATAACTAGCTACAATTTGATCTTGAATTTTGCAAGACATCTAGCTCTCGGTCCCGTCGATTGCAAATGCTTGTTCAAACCAGAAACTCTCACAGCAAAACAGACAAAGAAAAAGAAACACCCTTTTCAAACAACAATCCATTCTTTGTAGAAAACTTCTTTCTAAATAAACCATCCTCATCACAAATACTAGTTTACGATCTACCAATCTTTGGTCGGCCCCTATCTCCCACCATGTCTGGAGAAAGGCAAGAAAGACAAGCTAGTAAACAAGACACTCGTGACAACTTTAGCAATCATGCCACTGACAATGAATCCTCATCAATTGAATCTGAAATCCCTGAACCTCCCGAGGTCGAAATACATAGATGTCAAAATGATAAAGAGTTCCGAAAAATGATAAAGGTCGTCATGGCTAGAGAAAAAGAAGACTATTTCTTAGAATTAGCAAAGCAAGGCGCCAAAATTCCTACTGGTTATAATGTGGAGGCTCTCGTCACTAAAGAGGAAGAGACACCATTGGGAATGCTAAACAAACAAATGCAAGCGTTACGAACTGAGGTCACGGAACTGAAAAACAAAGATAAATCACCAAAACAATATTCTCTGGACACAATATGCCCATTCCCATTTGACAAAAACCTTTACATGCCTCCATTTCCCTCTAGAGTAGAAATGCCTAAGTTTGACAAATATGATGGGAATACAAACCCTCAAGATCATATCAGAGAATTTTGTTCTTTATGTATGGATTTCATGCACCACCAAATGTATCTCATGTGCCTTTTCCCGAGAAGTTTAGGGGGGAAAGCTATGAAATGATTCTCAAGTTTACCTATGGGAATAAAAACTTTTGAAGAATTAATCCAACTATTCCTATAGCAATACTTCTATAACATTTGTCACCCAGTCACTATGATAGAGCTTTGCAATACCAAACAAAAGACAGGAGAACCCTTTCTCACTTTTCTCCATCGATGGAGAAAGATGTTCTCTAGATATTCACGAACTATTCCAAATCTTGAAAGATGGATATCTTTGTCAACAACTTAATCCATGAATTAAAATACAGTGTCCACATGCAAGTACATACTTCATTCAAAAAAATGGTAGAAAGTGCCCTCATAATGGAAGATGTGCTTATAAAAAAGGGAGATATATCAGTTTGGAAAGAAACATCGCAAGGTTCTAGTTCTAAAGAAAAGAGAAAATACTGGAAATATGGCAAAGATAACAACAGAAACATTGTTAATGATGGAGTGGTAAATATTGTGTTGGTGTAAATAAATATTCATTATGGATATTATTACACTTTACTTAAGTTAACTTAGGATAATGCATCTCTTCGTAGTTTGGATTTGAGACACATAGGAAAGTGTGCACATAGGGATAGAGCTTGTAGGAGAAATTTCACCTTTTGTGGTCTTATTTTGCTGTTACACTCCACATTCGGTGGGTCATCCACCTCTTGTGGAATATTATATTATTTCTCCTACCTACCCCTATTATTTCTTACCTACCCTTGTTTCTTATTGAGCCACATATCATAATTGTGTGCTCGTACATCCATATGGCCTTGCCTATATAAGCAGGCCTATATTCATTGTATTGGTTAATCTAGTTGATCATTTGCATATTGATGAGAATACAGTTTGTTCTTATCATTCTATTGTCTCTCTTTTTATGCTTTTCATTGTGCCCTTGATCTTGGCAAAATCCTACATGGTATCAGAGTTGTTGGGGCTTCATTGATTAGTCTTTTCAAGACATTTTGGAGGCTTCAATTTTTGGATTTGGGGATCTTCATTTTTGGGGGGCATCGTATAGTGATTTGGACATCACGGTTGAATCCGGGAGGCCGTTTCCATGAATTTCGACTATAAAGTCGACCTATTTTGGTGAGAAAATATTTTTGCCCATTTTGGCTATTATTGTACGGATTTTGAAAAAAATTTGTAAAAAAATTATTTTTCAAAAAAAAAAAAAAAAAATTCTGAAAAAAAAACAAATCGAAAAAGGCGAAAGAAAAAAAAATCAACAAGTTTTTTTTGGGGGTCCGTCGACCCCCCCGTACTCTGTCTTGTCTACAACTTTGTGCAGGGCGTACGTTTTTTGGAGGGACCCGCCACCCCTCGCCATTCGTGTCGTCTCCTCCGCACAGCTCCCGCTGTGCCTCCCTGCCGACCCGTGCCTCCCGTCGGCCCCACCGCTTTCGCCGTCGGCCCCTTTGGCTCCCGACCTCAACACCTCTCCACACCGCCGGTCGCCCCACTCCGCTCGCCGCCTACACAGTCCGCAACGCCCGCGCCGCCCAACTCTGCGGTGCCGCCAGGACCTCCCGACCCCGCTGCTAGCGCCACCACCGGCCCTGGCTATTATTTAAACCAGTGGACCTGTGCCTACCACGTGGCAGGCGGCCACTGGCCCACGATCAACATCTGTATGCCAGCTCATCGCTCAGTCGCACAGTGCCACATCAACATGTTTGTACGGAACGGATGCCACGCAGGGGGGAGATGAAGTTTTTGTGACCGCCAGATAGGCGTCAAATTTAAGCCCATCATTTACTAACGTCAGTGCCACATCAGCAAATTTTTGAAATTTTTTGACCCCCTCTTCGTTGAGCTTTTCAGTTTTGCAGTCAACTTTGAAACGCCATATCTTGCTCATTTTTGCTCCTTTTTTGGTGCAATTTTTTTTGAAATGGGCTAAAATTTCATGATCTTCATAGTGGTGTAGTTATTTTCTGATTTTGGTGCATAGGTTTTTCGGAATTTTTGGATTCTCTCAGTTGTACCTGTCCAATCCTCAGTTCTGCAACTTCAAAGGCCTCGTTTGAGCTCATACAACCTTCTTTTCAGGTGTCGTTTTTTTTGAAAGTGCATGTTTTTTTGTCTACTTTCATAATCTATGATCAGATTTTAGAGATTTTGAGTGGAAGTTGTACTTTCAGATATTGGTCTTATTTGGCCTATTAGGTACTTGTAAAGTGTTTGGATCTTAGTTTAGATCTCTTGCATTATTAGTTCGAGTCTCTTTTGGCCTTATTGAGGCAGTTGTAAAATTGAAATCAAAATCCCACTTTGCCAATTTTTGCAAGTGGCCCATTGTATACACACTAAGTATAAAGTGTCAAATCATCACTTTTGGGGGGGTTCTTTGATTGAGTGAATTTGGGGGGGTATCTTGTGTGATTGTGCCTCTCTTTGTTCTCTTTCATTTTTGTTGCAACGAGTCCTCATAAATTTCCACCTTTAACTCCACATAATTATGCATCATGGAAAATTAAAGTATGGAGTAAATTAATGGAAAAGGGTCTCACGCATTACATAGATGGAACAATAGCAGCACCACTTGATCCTAAGGCTGGTCCTAATGCTCAATTAGAATGGCTCACTAAGAATTTCATGGCTCTTGGAACTTTGTGCAAGTATGTATCAGATGACCTCATCTTTCATATTGAAAAGTGTACTACAATCAAAGATGCTTGGGATATGTTTCAAAAATTGTATGGTCAAGTTGATGAAATCAGAGGTTATAAGATTGACAATGAGCTCACCAACTTGGATCCCAAGAGTTTTGATACAATCTAAGATTATGTCACTAAAGCAAATGAGCTAAGAGCAAAGCTTAAGGATTGTGGAATTGACAAAAAGGATGCTCAGTTGATATTCAACTTGTTGGACAAGCTTGCACCAGAATATGCAGCATTTGTGTCTAGCTTCCAAACTCATCGTTTGACAGTGGGGAGTTCCTATGTTATGCCTTCATTTGATGCTTTCATAGAAATGTTGATATTGGAACAATCTAAGTTGTTGAACATGGGACTTCTCAAATCTTCAAAGTCCAAGGCTTTGGTGGCTAATCAAGGGAATCAAGGAAGTCAAGGCAAAGATTCCAATAAGAAGAAGAAGCAATCCAAGTCTAAGCCACAACAGGACAAAGGACAATCATCCTCTCCATCACAAGGCGATTTTTCATCCTCTTCCAAGAAGGGGACACCACCTAAAAAGGATAAACCAACTTGTGCATATTGCAAGAAGTATGGTCATGATGAGCATCGATGCCACACAAAACAAGTTGATGAGTTAACTAATCTTCTTAAGAAAAACAACATCAACTTGCCATCCACCTACACAAAGAAGGATTCATCTCCTTCCTCTTCCTCACATTCTAAGGGAAAAGGGAAAGCATTTGTGGCTACAACAGGTTCTTCACGACAATGGATACTTGACTCGGGTGCTTCATATCACATGGGTTCTACAAAGGAGCAGTTTTCTTCATTGGAGCCATCTAAGGTACCTCACATTTACATAGGTGATGATACTCAAGTAGAGGTTGAATGGAAAGGTTCAATTGACATGGATGATGGAACATTTGAGAATGTTCTCTATGTTCCTAACTTGTCTACCAACCTTCTCTCTATCTACCAAATCACTCACTATGGAAATGGGAAAAAGGTTGAGTTTACACCAGATTTAGTTGTGGTAAAGGAACTTGATGATGATGCCTTGGTAGTAGTGGGTCAAGTCAATGACAACTCAAGGCTTTATTCATTCTCCCACTTTGTGCCAAGTTCACCTTCTAGGGCCTTGCTTACTCATTCAAATTCAGAAAGTAAGCTATGGCATGAGCAGTTTGGTCACCTCAACTACCGCTATCTTCAGCAGCTTGGCACTAAAGACATGGTCACAGGTCTACCTCGAATCAGTTTTTCAGAGGGTGTATGTTCAGGTTGTTCCATGGGAAAGCATCCCGAGGAGAAGTTTGATAAGGGGAAAGCTTGGAGAGCTTTGGAAGTTCTTCAACTTGTTCACAGCGATGTAGCAGGTCCATTTCCAGCACCTTCATTTAGTAAGGCCCGCTATGTCCTCACCTTCATTGATGACTACTCTCGCTTCACTTGGGTCTACTTTCTCATTCATAAGAGTGAAGTATTTGAAAGATTTCAGGACTTCAAGACTCGTGTGGAGAAGCAATCCGGGAAAGTGGTCAAGATTCTTCGTACAGATAATGGAAGGGAATATGTGAACAAGAGACTTGAGCATTTTTGTACACTTGAGGGAATTGATCTTCAGCATTCTATTGCATACACTCCACAGCAGAACAGAGTTGCAGAACGCAAGAATAGAACTCTCAAAGAAATGGCTAGTTGTATGATACATGCACGTTCTCTTGATCCCGCCTTTTGGGTCGAGGCTATCAGTTGTGCCACACACATCCAGAATCGGGTTCCTCACAAAGCTTTACAAGGTATTACTCCTTTTGAGGCTTGGGCTGGTAGGAAACCGATTGTGAGACATTTCAGAGTCTTTGGGTGTCCAGCATGGGCTCGCATACCTCCATAGAAACGCGAGGCATTGGAACCTCAGAGTCAGCCTTGCATATTTGTTGGATATCCTGAGGGTGTTAAGGCATATAGATTGATGGATCCTGAGACACATGAGGTGTTCATCGAGAGGAGTGTTCACTTTGAGGAAAGCTCTCCTAGCTTAGCCTCTCTACCTCCTCCACCTTCATCAATTGTGGATAGTGATGTTAGTGATTCAGATGATGAGACTCCTTCAACTCCAACTCGTAGGGTTACACCTCCGCAGAGTCCACTTGCAGTTGAGGAGCCTCGTTCTCCACCTCCACCTAGACCTCGTTGGGCTCGACAGACACTTGAGTCTGTGGGTTCTCTTGTTGGGGATCCTTCAGATACACAGAGAACTTGATCACAGCATCAGGATCTACCACATGCATTCATTTCTACCACTTCCGATCCACAGACATTTAGGGAAGCATCAAGGGTTCCTGAGTGGGACCAAGCTATGGAGGAAGAGTATAGTTCCTTGATGAGGAACAACACATGGGATTTAGTCCATCTCCCTAAGGGGAGAAAGATGGTTCGATGTAAGTGGATCTATCGGACCAAGTTTGCAGTGGATGGTAGTGTAGATAAGTATAAGGCTCAGCTTGTTGCGAAAGGTTTCTCTCAGGTTGCAGGTGTTGACTATACTGAGACCTTTGCGCCCATAGCCAAGATGAACTCCATTCGCTTGACACTTGCTATTGTTGCAACTCATGGTTGGGTTGTCCATCAGATGGATGTGAAGAGTGCTTTTCTTCATGGTGATCTTGATGAGGAGATTTATATGGAGCAGCCACAGGGTTTCATCCAGGATACTTCCTTGGTTTGCAAACTAAGGAAATCTCTCTATGGCCTTAAGCAAGCCCCCAGGGCTTGGTATGCCAAGATGGATTCCTTTCTTCTCTCAGAAGGGTTCACCAGGTGTCATTTTGATCCGAATGTCTACATTTTGCGATAGGATGACTCTCACTTGATACTTGTGCTCTATGTTGATGACTTGATCATTACAGGGAGTACCACATCCATCATTAGCAGGGTCAAATCTACTTTGCATGATAGATTTGCTATGACTGACTTGGGTCTTTTGCAATACTTTCTCGGGATCGAGATTTCATAGTCACCTTCCGGGATTACACTATCGCAGCCCAAGTATGCTCTTGATCTACTTGCATGCTTTCATATGGTTGATTGTAAGCCTACACTGACTCCCTTTCTTTCAAGAGTCAAGCTTGAGGCTCAGTGTTCTTCTCCACCAGTTGATGCCACTTTGTATCGTCAACTTGTTGGTAGTCTCAACTACTTGACCCATACACACCCTGATATTTCATTTGCAGTTGGCATGGTTTCCCACTTCATGCAGGAACCACATGAGCTTCATTGGAAAGCCATCAAATGCATCCTTCATTACATCCAGGGTACACACCACTATGGGATTCACTATGCAGTAGGCACAGGACTTCGCGTGGTTGGTTACACAGACTCTGATTAGGCTAGCGATCTTGATGATCGTAAGTCTACTTCCAGTTATAGTTTTCACCTTGGTTCGGGCCCCATTTGTTGGTAGAGCAAGAAGAAACATGCTATTGCTCTCTCTTCGACTGAGGCTGAGTATCGAGGCGTTGTTAATGCAGCAAATGAGACCATTTGGCTCCAGCAAATTCTCACAGAGTTTGGATTCACCACTCCACGGCCGACAGTTCTACATTGTGACAATCAGAGTGCTATTGCAATCTCAAAGAACCCGGTCCAGCACCAACGGACCAAACACATCAAGATTCATATGCACTATATCTGAGAGCTGATTCAAGAGCAGGTCATTGATTTGCAGTATTGTCCTACAGCGGAGCAGGTTGCTGACATATTCACCAAACCTTTCACTGAGAGTAAGTTCCAGCAGTTGTGAGCTCTCTTGGGGGTGTGGGATGTGTCATTAGGGGGGGTCAGCTGACTTCTCCTTCTTCTCTTATGGGGGGGACTTTTTCCTCTTTGAGGTTTTTTCCTTCTTCTTTGAGAGTCTTTTATACTTTCATCTCTCTTTTGGGGGGAAATTTTTTCCCACTGGGTTTTCTCCCTTTCTCCATTTGTGAGAGATTGCATTGCATAGTTTTTCTTGCATTTGCATATTGTACATGGGTACCTATCATGGCCTAGTAGCCAGGACCCATCTTGCATTGTTGACTTGAGTCTTCATTCCCCTAAGTTGCACTTAAGGGTGGGTGTTGGTGTAAATAAATATTCATTATGGATATTATTACACTTTACTTAAGTTAACTTAGGATAATGCATCTCTTCGTAGTTTGGATTTGAGACACTTAGGGAAGTGTGCACATAGGGATAGAGCTTGTAGGAGAAATTCCACCTTTTGTGGTCTTATTTTGCTGTTACACTCCACATTCGGCGGGTCATCCACCTCTTGTGGAATATTATATTATTTCTCCTACCTATCTCTATTATTTCTTACCTACCCTTGTTTCTAATTGAGCCACATGTCATAATTGTGTGTGTAGACACCTAAAATTGTCCAGTCTAATTAAATAAATATTTTATTTATTTAATTATCTAAGCCTAATTCTTCTATTAATTAAATAAATCCTTATTTATTTAATTCATTCATTTATCCTCTTCTAGCCTTATTTCTCATTTAAATAGATACATCTATTTATTTAAATTATCCTTTTCCTAAATTAAATAAATATTCTTATTTATTTAATTATCCTACTTCTTCTATTAATTAAATAAATCTTTATTTATTTAATTAATTCATTACCTTTTTCTACCTATGACACATGTCATTCATCTCTTAATTCATACACTACCTACCCCTTTCATTATTTTATTATTTCTTTTACCTACCCTCTAATCATAGCCGACCTCCTTTTACACCTCTCAATCTTATCCCTCCATTTCATATAGTGTCTTCTATATAAGGAGATGCTTCCTTCATTATCAAACCCTAATCACTCAGCCTAATCATTCATTCTAATCAATCATTCTAATCATTCATGCTAATCATCTTTTATGCAATTGACTACACTACGATCCTACTTGCAACCACATTCCATTCTTTGTTGAGCTCTTGTGCACATAAAATCTGAGAGCAAATATATCAAGCAAGATCAATGGAGATAGGAATAATGGAGATCAAAACCCTATTGGACATGTGAAGGTATAATCTTTGTGATTTCATTTGATTTGCATTGTCTTAGGTAATCTTCATATGTTATGGTGGATCTTTGTTGATTGTTAGGCTAGGGTTTTGTGGTTGAATTCATTTAGCCTTTCAATATTGTTATTATTGTTATCCATTTTCACCATATACATTTTGGCATGCCTCGTGGGACATGGATTTTTCTTAGCTCTGTGTTTTTTGCAGATTTTTCTAACCCTATATTGCTACTTTGTAAAACAATTTCGAGAATAACCTTGTACAGCTAGGGTTTTGGACACAAAATCAAGATCTTGGAGAGATTCGATCATATCTCACAAACGGATAGGAAATTTTGTACCAAATTTTTTTGCAAGTTGAAAAAAGTATCAGGAGTTCTCAATCCAAAATTCAGAATTTTTGAAGCACATTTTCATTTTCTATGAATTTTTTATGATTTTTCATAAAAAATTAATTTTGAGAGCAAATGAGAGACTTTTTGGATTTTCTTACATTTTTGGAAATCTCTCATAATTATACATAGGATCTGTTCTTTGTGAGTTTAATTTTGATGCAAAATATTTCCCTAAAAATTGGATCTTTAAAAATTAGGGTTTTTCCTTATTTTGATTAGATCTCACAAACCGCTTCGAATTTTGACATCAAATTTTTTATGCAGGTCAGGAAAATTATTAGAAAGATTTAGTAAAAATTTCATATTTTTTGGATCGATTTTGCATTTTATATGAATTGTTTATGATTTTTCATAAAAAATTAATTTTGAGATCAAATTAGCAAATTTTTCAGATTTTCTTACATTTTTGGAAATCTCTTAGAATTATAAACAAGATCTATTCTTTGTGATTTTAAATTTGATGCAAAATCATTCCTAAAAAATCAGATCTTTGAAAATTAGGCTTTTGCATTATTTTACTCATATCTCACAAACTGCTTGGATTTGTTGTAGAAAATTTTTTGTCCAAGTTTGGAAGACCATCAAGACTCTCCAATAAAAAATTTAGATTTTTTGGATCTATTTTGCATTTTATATGAATTTTTTATGATTTTTCATAAAAAATTAATTTTTGGAGCAAATTAGCAAATTTTTTGGATTTTCTTACATTTCTGGAAATCTCTTGAAATTTTACAAGTGATATTTTTTTATGGTGAATCAGATCTTTGAATTGGTCAACAAAACGTATTGTTGAAGGCCCCTATTTTACAAAGTCTTTTGGATCTAAAATTTACCTAACTTGTGTGCTTGCAGGAAGGGGTGATTATTTCAAACAATCCAAACTACTAATAAATCTTTGTTGCAGGTCCTTGGCAAGGTTTTTTAGATTTTTATTGTGTGTCTTGTTTTCATAGACTAGCAAACACTTCAATTGGTGCACTAAAATTGAATCATTGTCTTTTGTGTCTTGAGCAATAGGCTCTTTTTGTTTAATCTTTAGAGGGTCTGTCTTCTCGTGTGGTCATTAGGACTACTAGTGAGAAGAGAATGACCCAAGTGGCAGCGAGGAAAACCCACCTCTTCCAAACCACTATAAACAACTGTATTCATGGTGAAAACTATGGATAACGTGTGCTGATTAGTTCATACCGACACTATGTCTCCCCATAAACCCGTTTGATCAAATTTATTTGATCATTTGTAGGGCGTAACCCCTATCGGCTGGGAGCCTTCTATATTTACAGAGTTGAAAGTGCTGCATGTATGGCCACACGAGCTGATGCCCTTACTAGCACCTTTTTGTTTTAGAATCCCAAATCCTTCTAGTTGTTGGGGCAGGAGGTCAAACCTCTGGTAGCAGCCCACACACATACGGTTCTTAGTAGAGATACAAAGTTCGCCACGGGGAGTTTTCGTGGGGATTGATGCTTGGCTGACCCGAGAAGTGAGTGCCGAGGGTGGAGCCAGTGAGGTCAAGCATCTAAGTATCCGCTCTGAATAGCGTAGCCTCGGGGGTAAAACCTCATGTGGGATCAACAACTATTGTCTTGGTTAGCCATAAGAATTGTGTTTGACTTATTTTAAACATTCAAAACATTCAAAACCAAACAGCAAAACATTATGTCTTTTGTGTTTTCAAGTGTATGCAAAACATTTTTACATCAAACAACACACTTTTCTTGGAGAGTCTAAACGCTTGCAAACATTGAGTCCTCATCAACATTGTGTCCTCTTGTCACGAAAAACAGTCAAACATTCAGATTTGGTCACAATCAACAACTTCACAAATTGGAAAAATTTTATAGTCCAGCAAACAAGAGCAATCAGTTTCGGAATTCTTGAGCTTCCTAGGTTGTTTCTCTAGGTTTTCATCTAGCATTCAACTTGTCTTTGGGTCTCAAAAAGTCCATCATTGCTTTACATCTCTCATTACATTCACATTTGTCTAAACTTGAGTCAAAAGGTCACTTGCTTGTCCTCATCATACTTTGTCAACACACTACATACAACAACATTTTTCTAAGTGGTCCCTCATCAAGGTTTCTTACCTTTGGGTCTCATTTGGTTTTACTTAGAGTCAAGGTCAACTTACCTCATCAAGAGAAACTATCCTCTTTTTGGAAGTCACACCTACTCTACTACATACATACTTGGTCTTACACTTTGGACATTGCAAGTACACTTCAGACTCATTTACATTCCATTCAACTCTTGGTCTTCCATGCTCTTTCCATTTTTCATCTAGTCTCTCACATCTTGGTCAATACCTATTTCATGGTTGAAACCCGTCTTCAAAAATCTAGGAGAGAAACTAAAGAGGCTCAAGAGTCCGCAAACATGAGTTCTTATGAGTATGACAATGATATCTTTTTCAATTCTGATCATACTACATTACCTGACATGGATGTCTATAGAAACATTCCAAATGTTGAGAACATGGACACTATAAACAACAATGCTACACACAATGACAATGTGGACAACTTTTCAGTACATTCAACAGATGTGGAAGAATCCATTATGAATCCCCATTTCAATCGATTGGTTGAGGAAATAATGAGGAGGGATAGACAATACTTCTTACAAATGATGGCACAAAGTGGAGCCAAGATATCTCATGATTTTGACATGTCTCAAATAATGGAACATAGACCTTTGCAACAACCTCACTCCAATATGGATCAAAGGAGACCTAATAGTGGAGGAAATAGAGGACCACATATGGTACCTGAATCACCATCAGCTTTGCTTCAAAAACCAGAGGTCCCACATACACATCGTCAAACATATGATACTTACCTTCATAGACCATTATGAAAGTCTTATGCAGACAAATATGCTCAATCACATACTAATGCTAAGGATCAACCACCAAAACAATTGGATGTTCAAAGGCATGCTCAAAATTTGGACACAAGGAAACCTCATGTCAAATTTGGGGGCAACACAATGGAACATGACATGCCTGTAGAATATGGTATACATGCGCAAAATAGATATGGGGTTCCTCAACATGAATCTATACCAAGTGGTCCATATACACAGCATCATTATAGACCTCCTCCATATGAACATGTGTATGATCAATATCATCCATATATGCAACATGCTCCTCCTCCAATTGGTGCCTCAAGCATGGGGTATGGTCCAAGAAGTCGATCTCCACCTAAGAGCAATTTGGAGCAACAAATCAGGGACTTACAAAAGAAAATGGAGGACATAAATACACCGAAGCCAACATACACAATTAGAGACATATGTCCTTATCCATTTGACAAGAGCATTCCAATGCCTCCTTTTCCTACACACTTTGTGACGCCTAAATTTGACAAGTATAGAGGAAAAGGGGATCCTAAGGCGCACATAAGACAGTTTTTCACAGCTTGCATTGAGGTAGCAGCAGAAGAGACATATTTGATGAGATTATTCCCACAAAGCTTAGGTGATCAAGCTATGGAATGGTTCTCCCAACTTCCACCTGGAATTAAGTCATAGGGTGACTTAGCAGAGGCATTTATTCAACATTTCTCCTACAACATAGAGACAGACATATCAGTCACTACTTTGTGCAACACCAAGCAAAAAGAGGGAGAGTCTTTTGCATCATTTTTACAAAGATGGAGAAATCTAGCCAGCAGATGCTCTTGTGAAATTCCACAAAAACAAATGGTAGAGATGTTCACACAAAATGTTAACAAAGACATTGGTTATGACTTACGGAAAGCTTGTTTGTCCACCTTCAAGGACGTCATTGAAAAAGGCTTAGCGACAGAAAAGGTCCTAATTGAACAAGGAGTCATTAAAATATTCAAGGAAAACAAAGATGACTTTAAAGGAAAAGACAAGCCAAGATTTTGGAATAAAAACAAGAACACAGTCAATGATGGTGTTGTTGATGCCAACACAGTGCGACCCAAATTCATTTTTTCTGGATCAAGTTCTACAAACAATCAAGTGAATACTCAAACAACTTCTAGATCACGAAGGAAGTATACCTCGTTGGGAGAACCACTTGAGTCAGTTTTCAAGAAGTTAGTGGCAAACAAGGTGATCACAATTCTAGATTTCCCGCCATATGAACCAAAGGTTAAACCAAATTGGTGGAACGATGATGAGTATTGTGAATTTCATAAGAGCAAGGGTCATAAGACAGGAAATTGTCATTGACTGAAGAACATCATACAGGATCTCATTGATAGAGGTGACATTGAGATTGAGGGACATTCATCCAATCAAGAACATGAGATGTTTAAGGAACCATTCCCAAAACATGACAAAGGAAAAGCTAAAGCCACAGAGGATCAAACCAACTATACCAGAGCATCCTACAACTATGATTCAACTATCAATCACATCTCGATGGACAATTGTGTCTCTACCATTATCATCAAGGAAAAAAACCCTGAGAATTCTACCTAGAGACCCAAGATTGTCTTAAAAGGTGTTGGATCTTCTTCCGAACCTACCTCTAAATGTCATGTCACAACCCGCCGAGGTAAAATCACTTTGCAAGGTGCTCCAACTAAAAACACCGCTTCTTCATCAACCAAACCTGAGTATGACCTTGTAGAACAACTAGGGAAGACACCCGCACTCATTTCAATCCTTGAGCTATTATGCATATCTCCCACACATAAAGCCATTCTTGACAAAATCTTGAGAGATACTATTGTTCCTACTGATCTGAATGTGGACCAGTTTCAAGCCATGGTGGGATACCTTTCCATTCCACACTCCCTTACATTCACAGAAGCCGATGACGCCTCCGTAAGTTAGCCACATAATGCACCATTACACATTGAAGCCTTCATACACAAACATCGAATCAAATGAGTCCTAATAGATGGAGGAGTAGGTCTAAACATTTGTACATTGAGCACTATTAAACAATTGGGATATTCCGACAAAGCTGTGAATTCTACAAACAAAATTACTATCAAAGCATATGATGATGAAGAGCGTTCATCCAAGGGCACAATCATTTTACCTCTCAGAGTTGGGCCAGTTACAAAAGATGTGATTTGTCAAGTCCTAGACCTTGATCTCACATACAACATATTGCTAGGACGTCCTTGGATTCATGAGATGAGAGCAGTCCCATCTACATATCATCGATGTATCAAGTTTCCACACAATGGAGTTGAAGTGACCGTCAAAGCGGATCCAAATCCATTCATATATTGCAACAATCTGCAACCTCAGTCAGAAATAACAATCCCAGTCAATCGAGAAGCTATTCCTTCATCAGCATATGTGGATCCAGAATCCTTGAAAGCTTTTACATCAAAACAAGCAGAGATCAAAGAAAATTTCAAGTTTAAAGACATGGGATGTGGTGAGTATATATTTCATGTTGAGCAACTCCCACTATCTCCTCACACATTCAGTCAACATGAACAATCTACAAACAATTTGCAATATCAAGGAATTGGGTGTGAACCACCTAGTGTTGTGGCTACTAAGTCTGAATGCAAATCTCCTCTAGTGGTGCAAGCAACTCTTGATATCAATAGTCCTAAGAGTGGTTCCAACAAAGAATCTATTGAGCATATCGCCAGCCCTCTTGAGAACTCACATAGCTTTACCATTTCATCCACTCATTCCATTTCCACTCCTCTCCTAGACTTGGATCAACAACAATTACAAAAGCCCTTACTAATTGGGGATCAAAAATCAAGCTTTGAAAAGAAAAATCTAAAAGTCAAAAATAAAGAAAATTCCTTTAGTCCAAATCAAAATCAAAAGCTATTGGACTCTGCAAAAATCAAAGTCAAGGATAAAAATCCTACGAAAGAAAAAGAACAAGAGTTGATCTCCCCTAATATCAAAATAACTGGGGGCAAAAGTTCTACAATTTTAAGTCATAAAGCATACTTGTTGATCCTAAGTCTCCATCATGCCATCCTACTTTCACTTCTTTTCGCAATCATAAGCCTTCATAGCTCATCCACTTGTTCCACACATCCATTCCCTTCTGGCGATACATCATGGACCTTTAATGGAGCTTCCTCAAAGGACTTTGTTATCAGGGATGCCCAAACTTCTTCAGGTGACACGCATATGGGCCTGTGTAGTCCACACACTAGTAATTCTATCTCAGTTTCTTCATCAAGGAAGACAGTCACTCAAGCTACACATCATTCAGTCAAGGAACATCACAACTACAATCATAAAGTCAAGCCTCACACATTTGAGGTGGGTGACTTAGTTCTCAAAGAAAATCCTAAAAATCAACAAGACAGAGAGAAGAAGGGCAAGTTCGAACCAAACTGGCTTGGTCCTTACATTATTACAGCAGCAGATGGATCTGGTGCATATCAGCTCTCAACAATAGAAGGTGAACCTTTGGAGGATCCTATCAAGAGCATGCACCTTCGCAGGTTCTACATATAGCTCTTCAGAATATCCTAAATTCAAAAAAAAAAAAATCAAAAATTTCAAAAATACAAAAAAAAAAATTCATAAAACAAAAAAATTGTTACTTGGTGAAAACCTGGCAAACAGGCACCTTGTGACACAAAAAACATTGAAAAATCGAAAAAAGTAAAGAGAAATAATTTTGTCCAATGATGAAAACCACTTCGGTGGCACCCTGGGAAAGTACCATGGTGAAAACTGGGTCACCAGCGCCATGCGTAGAGACATTGCTCCTCCCTCCTTTAGGATTCTCTTTCATCATTTCACTTTGCACACACTCACAACCTATTCGTTCATAATAAACTTACCCATTCCCATCATGACTTGTTATTGATCTACCCAAGATTGGTTAGCCATTCATAATAAACCTCCCTTTTCATCCCTTTCCATCCATAATAAATCAGATCCTATATGTGGCTAAGGCAAATCCTACGTCTAGTGATGGGTGTGGAACTGAGAACATCACATGTTTCGAGGAGTATAGTTTCTTCCAGCTTCCTTCAGTCTATCCGCACACAATCCGCAATAAAGCAACATTTGCATCACAGATCCGCAATAAAGTTTCATCTTCTCTGCAATAAAGTATCAGTTTCATGGATTCAGTCAATTTCAGATGAGATAGCAAAAACAATGGGCTTCAACAAATCAAATCTTTCAACAGACTCAAACAACATTATGGTTCAGTGCTATCTATCCTTTCTGTGAAAGTAAACATTGTGACCACAATCAAATAAGACTTATACAGGTGACAAGAGACACTAAACTTGAGGACTACAGTGGGTGTTGGTGTCGAATCTTGGTTTTCTTTTGATTTTATCTTTCTGGTGACATGTCTTTTAGCTTTTCCAGGATGTCTTTGACTAGAGATTCTATCTCCAGGATGTCTTTGACTAGAAAGGCGAGGATGGGGTATCGTCACCTATTTGTATTTTCTGTCTGTGGATTGTCTCTTAGTAATGCTATGACTTGTCCAAGGATATGAGGACACTGTGAGTCTAGTGTGAACTGGGGCATTCCTTGTTTGTGACTGTCTTATCTCCATGCAAATAGGTACAATGACTTTCTAGGTCGAACATATGCCTCGATTGTCATAACCTATTTTGTCATAATAAAGCTCAATGATGATAACGCACAAGAAGCTCTTTCACTTTCATATCTTCTGTCTTTCATCCCCCCTTTCTTGATTGACTTCCATCATCCTTCTCGAGTCTGCGTAGCCTGCTATCACATGACTGAGTATAATGACACACCAAAAACATTTGCATTTCATGTAGCTGCACCTACATTACCACATATAAGCATTTCATACATACATATAGATATCACAACTGCATCACATCCTGCACACAACACCTGTTAGCACAATTTACATTTGCATTATCATATTCATCTGCATTACTTACATTCACATTTGCATCATGCATACACATATAAAACATAAAAGAACAAAAATATTGCATTTCATTATGTACATATTTGCATCCATATCATAAGCATCACATAAGAACATCTCATCACATAGGTACACATGCATATAGCTGCCGCAAAGATGACTCATTTCATATATATATATATATAAAGTGTCATGATACAATGATGTCAAAATCATATGGCTACAATCACCCGCAGGTGTCTACATCATTATACAAAATGGTACAAAACTGATACAGAGGAACTCACTGATCACTCCTGCCAACACTATTGGTAGTGCTAATCCTATCCATGTTATGGTATCCCATGCCACGTGTCCCACCCTCATCTCCAGTCTTGGATCCTAGAACACTCGTCTAAGGGCATCCCTGTCTCCATCTCGATCATACGGAATCAGCTCCCCATCAATCGGTATCCGCATAATCCTATATACATCCTCCAGGGTGACTGTCATCTCACCCATTTGCAGATGAAACGTGCACGTCTCAGAGTGCCATCTCTCGGCCAGTGCAATCAGCAAACCCATGTTTGCCTGAAACTCAGGCACATACAGCAATGTCTCAAACCCATCTCCTCGATGGCAGCTCTGTCCTCGAGCGACAACTCAGGTCGCAACCTTTGCGTCGACAGGAATCTCTCCCGTGACTCTAGCATCGACAAATACTCCTGCAGTCAAACAACTCAATCATGTCAGTTATAGTGGCATTCACTGTTTATCACAAAATGTTACTCGCTATCTAAATGCATATGGCTATCTACCCTAGTGACACTCACTGTTCATCACAAAGTGTTGCTATTTATCCTAGTGGTACTCACTATTCATCACAAAGTACTACGTGTGTGACACTCCCTGTTCATCACAAAGTGTTACTCACATTTGCACTCCCTGTTCATCACAAAGTGCTGCTCATATTTCAGTACTCCCTGTTCATCACAAAGTACTCTATCTTGGTACTCACTGTTTATCACAAAGTGCCTTGATCTATCCTAGTCTTCCTAGAGGACCTGCTTGAGTGTATCCCCTCGGCAGCTTATCCAATCGACAGCATATGTTCATCACAGAATTGTTGATTTGACCTAGAAGATGCAAATTCATACTTTTCAAATGCAAACGCATTTTCCTGACATAAACATGCATTTATTACTTTACCTAGCATGCATTAATGACAAAATTTATTGCGACAAAGTACAAGGAGGTTTTGTGGTACTTACTGGCTCTCCTACCTCTGCTGGCCTCTTGAATTGGCGAACGCAGTCGAATCTATGAACCAAGGCCATCGCTGCTGACTGCTCCTGCTCTATTCTTGCTCTACAATATGCTCTTGTGGATGTGTAGATGACAATGAGGATGTATTTTCCCCCGTGGTCTATCTTATAGCCTACCCTAGCCCTCGCCTTCATTTCTTGAGTCAGTCTTCGTTATCCCGTGACTTTGTCATTTTATCCGGTCAATCCATTCTAGCCTTTCTTTCTTATTGAGAGATTGTCTGCAATCTTTTCAGACATTTTCATCCAATCTCTCGAGGGGGCATATCATTCCCATTCTGGGGCAACTCTGTATCAGTTCATCTTATCTTCTTTGAAACAACGCGACAAGTCACATTGTCTCAAAGAGGGGCAAAATGTAGACACCTAAAATTGTCCAGTCTAATTAAATAAATATTTTATTTATTTAATTATCTAAGCCTAATTCTTCTATTAATTAAATAAATCCTTATTTATTTAATTAATTCATTTATCCTCTTCTAGCCTTATTTCTCATTTAAATAAATACATTTATTTATTTAAATTATCCTTTTCCTATTAAATAATTATTCTTATTTATTTAATTATCCTACTTCTTCTATTAATTAAATAAATCTTTATTTATTTAATTAATTCATTAACCTTTTCTACCTATGACACATGTCATTCATCCCTTAATTCATACACTACCTACCCCTTTCATTATTTTATTATTTCTTTTACCTACCCTCTAATCATAGCCGACCTCCTTTTACACCTCTCAATCTTATCCCTCCATTTCATATAGTGTCTTCTATATAAGGAGATGCTTCCTTCATTATCAAACCCTAATCACTCAGCCTAATCATTCATTCTAATCAATCATTCTAATCAATCATTCTAATCATTCATGCTAATCATCTTTTATGCAATTGACTACACTACGATCCTATTTGCAACCACATTCCGTTCTTTGTTGAGCTCTTGTGCACATAAAATCTGAGAGCAAATATATCAAGCAAGATCAATGGAGATAGGAAGAATGGAGATCAAAACCCTATTGGACATGTGAAGGTATAATCTTTGTGATTTCATTTGATTTGCATTGTCTTAGGTAATCTTCATATGTTATGGTGGATCTTTGTTGATTGTTAGGCTAGGGTTGTGTGGTTGAATTCATTTAGCCTTTCAATATTGTTATTATTGTTATCCATTTTCACCATAAACAGTGTACTCGTACATCCATATGGCCTTGCCTATATAAGCAGGCCTATATTCATTGTATTGGTTAATCCAGTTGATCATTTGCATATTGATGAGAATACAGTTTGTTCTTATCATTCTATTGTCTCTCTTTTTATGCTTTTCATTGTGCCCTTGATCTTGGCAAAATCCTACATACTGTCAAAGCAAAAATAAAATCCACAACATTTAACTTGGCTATTGGCACGCAAGCACTCAAGGCAGTTGAAACTGTAGTAGAATATCCTTCAAAGAAAGCAAGAGAATGGTTTAAAGAAAATCCTTGGCTTTCAAAACCTAAGCGTGATTTTACTCCTCTAGATGAATCATATGAATCAGCTTTTAAAACTTTATTGGCAAATAATCTAATAACCTTGCCAAACAATTCTAGACCATATGACCTAGAAATTAAACCCAAATGGTGGAGAGAAAACAAATATTGTGACTACCATCGGAACAAGGGACATAACATAAACAACTGCATGAAACTCCGACATGAAATCCAAGATCTCATTGACGCTGGCAAGATCGTGGTTGGAAATCACACAACTAATGCTGATCATAAGGCCTTTAAAGATCCCTTACGGACTTATAAACAAGGAGATTCCTCAAATGCCAATGGAGGAGCTAGAGTCAATTATACCTACACTAACAACGATAACATGGTCAACATGATTGAATCTTCCCAACCTGAATATTGCAATGTGATCATAATCCAGGACAAACAAAATCAAGCACAAACTGCTAATGATGTGACTCACACTCAAAAGAAGGTTACTCTCCAAGGAGCTATTTCTTCAAATTTCGATCAAACAACATCAAATCTACCAAATAGACAAACAGACACAATCACAGCCAAATCAAAATAGCTAGCTTTATCATCTTCTCCTGGTTATAGTATTGTTGAACAATTGAAAAGAACCAATGCTCAAATCTCCATTTTGGAACTGCTTAAGATCTCTTCTGCTCATAGAGAGGTCATGGACAAGGCTTTGCTTACCACTAGTGTCCCTAAAGATTTAGACATAGATCGGTTTCTATCTATGGTGGGTCACTTGACTTCACCTCATTACCTCACTTTCTCTAAAGAAGATGATAACTCACTGAGTCACCTGCATAACCAACCATTACACATTGAAGCTATGATCCATAAACACCGAGTTAAACGTGTTTTGATAGATGGAGGCGTTGGGTTGAATATTTGTACCTACAATCTACTGACACAGCTAGGATTTTCTAAAAATGTTATTGATCCAACAAAGAATATAACAATCAAGGCTTATGATGAAGAAGAAAGAACCTCTAAGGGTCTGGTACTATTACCAATCAGGGTAGGACCTATAAAAAGAGATGTCATCTTTCAGGTCCTTGATCTTCATCTTTCATACAACATCTTACTGGGTAGGCCATGGATTCATGAAATGAAAGTAGTACCATCTACGTATCATCAGTGCTTGAAATTTCCTTATAATGGAGTTGAAGTTTGTATTCCTGTCGATACAAGCTATACCTGCAATGCATTAATGCAGAGTGATGATGCTTTTGTTCCTCATAATAGAGTAGCCTCTACAGCTGAAAGTTCAGAATCTTTGCTGAAAGATTTAGAAAAGAAATTGAAAATCACAAACACTGGCATGGATGGCTACAAGATAGAGCTTGTGCTCTCGCTAATGTCTCTTCCTCCATCACCAAGATAGTTGGGAAAACCATCAGAGGTTATGAAGCCACAAAATTCAACTCCAAAAGTCATTTATGATGGTCTTTTTATACAGTCCTCTACTTCTCTTGTAGATGAAATAGAAGAGGGTGATGTTCTCAAATTGCTTTTCAAAGAAGATAGTGCAAACAAAGATATACGACATTGTGAGATTTCCCCAACACAATATGGTCCAGGGTATAAGATGCTTCAATGCATGGGATATTCAGGTACTGGTCCTATAAGCAAGCGTCAAGAAGGTATCGTTGAACCTATTCAATTACAAACTAAGTCTGCCAATGATAAAGCTGGACTGGGATATGATCCAAGAAAGTCATCAAATCAGAAGCCTACGTCCCACCATCAACTTAAGTGGAAGAAAGGTACTACCTTTAACAACACAAGAAATTAATACTCAACAAACTTAGAAAGAGTGCAATGATGAACAAAAAGAATTGCCAACCCAGAGAGAGGAAACAAATGGTAATCAAGTTCCAATTATATCAGCTATAATACCACAGGAAGTAGAAATCCTAGAGGATATGAGAGATGAAGTATACCGAATCAGAGAATTGTTTGCACCATTGGACATTTGAGTAACATATATTGGCAGACAACAAGTAGATGATTCAGAAACTGATTCAAATGAGTATGAATGGGGTCTAGACCACCTCTTAGATACATCTACTACATAAACCCTTGAAGAATCTAGTGATATCACAGATGACACACAAGAGCTGATATGCCTAAAAATGCAAAGGGAAATGGAAGAAATCAAACTAAAAAGACAAGACTATGAACAACAGCTGGAGGAAGAAAGGACACAAGCAATTTCTTCACCTACTAAATCTCCCTCTAATGAGATGGGACAAATTAGGTACGGAACTACAAAAGAAGAATTAGAAGCTACAGAAATAGAGCTAGTCATCAATCCAAAGGAAGCTGAATGGAACAGACAACAGGGATTAAAAGAACCATCAAGGTTATGTCCACAAGTGTGTCAAATACTGTATGTCAAAAAAGTGGGTGAATAAAACCGAATATGTGAAAATATTACTAATACTAGTCCACACACACACACAGGACTTCTTGGTGCAAGCTATGGAGTAACGTAGTGTTACTCAGCTTCCCAAAGAGGGTCCCATGGTTCTCTATCTCACAATGTCCCTCAAACCAACGTTTTTGCTCTCAGATCACTGAGCAAAATGGTTTAGGGATGGCAAATATGAGAACGAGAGATGCTTTTGATTGATTTTAGTATGAGATGTGTTGTAAGCTATGTATGATGCTAAAATGCAATAAACTAAATGATAAGATGATAAGATTAGTATGAATACTATCCTAGCATACTATATTTAATCTATGATTGAACTAAAATGATAAAGAAAGTAATCTAAGCATGCATATTAGTCTAATTTATGATCTAAAAGAGGCTAAATGATGAGCATATATGAAATGAAATCTTGAAAGAATTTGAGCATAAGTGTGATGCTACTGTACATTAGGAAATAGGAAATCATCACAAACAAAGATAAACGTAATAGCTCAATCACAAATGCATTCATTGCAATGAATCTATCCTAAGACACATTCAATAAAGACATGAAAATAAAGCATACAAAACTAAATATTATGCAAACCATATGTGGATATGAATGCTTCCTTCATGCGGCTCCATTGTTCTTCTTTCCTCTCCAAATAGCCTTTGTTTGTGGATCTCACCTTCAAGTGCATACACATGAGATGAAAGCAAATATACAAGATTATGGCACAAGAGTACTCGAAACGTGATTTGGCAAAGTGATTAGAAATTCGATAATCTGATTAGGGATCAAGGATCAAGAATCCAGGGGATTTGAGTGAAGAAATTCATCCAATTTATAGAGAAATTGGAGAAAAAGACAAGATTAGCATGAAATTGATATTTAGGCAATTGATTTCAAAATTGGCACAATTGAGTGGAAAGAAGAAGGTTATGACACCTTCTATGTCATGAATTATGACATATTGCCAATGAAAAGCTTAGAGGACTAGAACCCTATGACATCTTGCTATGCCAAGAGTATGACGCATGAAGCACAAAAATAGGGAGCACTAAAGACAAGTTAATTAGGTGGAAATTAAAATTAGGAATTTAAAAAATAGGTGGAAATTAGGAATTAGGAAATAATGAAAATAGGAAATTAAGAATTAGAAATGATGAAATTAGGAATTTAGTGAATTAATTAATAATTTCTCAGTAATTAATAATTCACAAAGAGGGAATTTTAGGAAATTAGGTAAATTAATTAATAATGTGTCATTTATTAATTAATTCACAAAAGAGGAATAATTAGCCAATTAAATTAAACATTTAATTGCAATGAGAAGACTTAGGATAAATAAACAATTTATTAATCCTAAAGGAAGAAATGACACACACAAGGTTAAATGATTAAATTACGAAACCCTAGAAGATGAATTAGGTCTTGAAAGATAATTGACTCGATTCGATTTGATTTTGGATTGATAAATGACCAATGTGATAAAATGATTCGATTGATAAATGCGCCAATTGACGAGGAACAATGACAAATTGATCCAAATTGACATAATTGAGACAGACAATGATCGATAGCGAAATGATCGCAAAATGACAAGATCGAACAAGATGACAAGAGTTGATGATAAACAGATTGCAAAATGACAGGATTGAAAATGACCATGATCAATGACGAATTGATCGCAAAATGACAAGATCGAACATGACAACGACCGATGACAAATCAATCGTTAAACGACAAGATTGATAAGAGGACAACGATCAATGACAAATCGATCGCAAATTGACAAGATTGATAAGAGGACAACGATCGATGACAAATTGATCGCAAGATTGACAGGAGGACAAAACCCTAATTAGGATTGATAATGTCCAAAATGATGACAAATAAGCACGCACATTGATGCAATAGGATAAGATCGATTAAAATCATGACTGGATAGTGTTGTCGACAAGACCAAATTTGAAAGCGAGACAGAATGAAGAATGTAGAAGAATGACTCGATGCTCGCAAATGATAAAAACCAAGTGCGTGACATAGGAGAAATGTTAATGCAACGCAAAAACCTAAAATGAGGCAATGCGCAAATGTTAAAGTATGACCTCGCAAGCGTTGACCATTTTTAGGTGTCTACATTTTGCCCCTCTTTGAGACAATGCGATTTTAAGCGTTGTTTCAAAGAACAATAATGAAAATGCCTTAGACGCTGACAATGACATATGAAAATGCCCCAGACAATAACAATGATATATGCATGCCCCCTCGAGGAAATGGTCGGAAACATGCAAAAAAGAGGCCAATTGATCGATAAAAATGATAGGATCGAACGGACTGACAATCGGAGATCGGATGCATGAAGGACAAGCACTTGAAGATGCAAAAGACCGCAACCAACATAAGATGGAGAAGACGCACGTCCATCTATGCAATGACAAAGAGCTATAAATGAGACCAAGAGGTGGAAAATTGCTCATTTGCACTAGCTAAAGAGGAGGATTTGTTGCTCTGGACAAGGACACGTGCAGAGAGATGGCGAACATTCCAATGGCGGATCACCTTGGAGAACGTGTATGCACATTCAGATGATCAGACGATGCAGGAGCAGCAGTATGGATCTCAAAAACCCATGTTTTCAATTTCATGACTTTTGATTGCTTGCGGGGCATTGCGAGGCCCACAAGGGATGCAGAAACTGACTCCTGCGCTTGTGTGAGGTCTTTTGCGCTTGTGTGAGGTCTTCTGCACTTGTGTATGGTACACAGGCGCAGGTTACATGACATAAGCGCAGGTTACATGACACAAGCGCAGGTTCCTTGACACAAGCGTAGTTGTGCATTGGGAACTCAATTTTGGTCCAAAACAACACGCAAATGATCCGAAAAGGGGGGATAAGGGTAGGATAGGTCAAAATAGATGAAAAACACCCTGAGGTGGACAGGAAAATGAGGAAATGCAACCCGTAGGAGCAAACCCTAAAACTGACAAAATGTGCCCCAATTGTGATGCAGAGTCGACAGTATCTGTTGATCATGCGGGAGAACCGACCTGACTGCTTCATGTTACGACATAGACTCATAAGCACGGACAGAGATATATTAGTAGGACTTGAGACATGGTAGGGATGAGGAGGATAGAGGGAGAACCCAGTGACAGAGGCATGTGCTCCTTGTGACAGACAGTGGACATTATGTAGTTTGACATTATATAGTCAGCCTGCGGGCCATACTTAGGACAGACAGTCCGATTTTGTACTCCGATATTATTATGATATGTGACATGAAATGCATCGATATGATGGGATGCAATGTGTTATGAGTTGTAGTTATTTTTCTATGTATGGATGACTTATGTATTGTTTATGAACATGTATGGATGTATTTTTATGTATTTTTTGATGTATTTATGAAATGAAATGGATAAAATGCTTGATGTAATATGCTTGATGTAATCCAAATGTACTAAACAATGAATGCAGGATGCAGCATATGTGTGTGGGGAAATCAGAGCACTAAACCGAACTGACTATCCGAACTGACGGAAGATATGTTAGTAAGAAGAAAAATGAGACAGAAGACAGTTAAAGATGAAGAAAACTTGCTTTCAGTAATGCACTTTGTAGGTGAGAACCTTTATTTTTATGTAGCAAAATGGATGCGTAGCATCATGGCATTGAAGGCCAGAGCTGAAATACAACCCTTTTTGCAAAAGACAGACACATCACAAACAAACGACAATCACAATCAAAAAAGAAAAAGACCATGAGCCATCCTGGTCACTCTAAATCACTCAGTGACATCATCGAGCAACATAGGAACATGATCGAAGCCAAAGATAAATCAATAAAAAGATAAGATGCACAAATGCAAATCAAACAAACATCTTGATCTTCATTGTCAAAAGTTGAAAGTGCTGATAGGACGATCATGTTGTCTGGTGTCAGGAAATGTGGTATCCCGTCTAAGACGGGACACAGTCTGGTTTCGAGTATACCACCCTGCATCAGACCCATGATAATAAGAACAAGGAAAATGATTTTGATACTGATATTTGATTGATATGACAATTGTGATCAGTTTGAATGTTTGGTGTTGATTGAAAAGTTCATCTATTTAAGTGTGATTTCATTAAAGCACAGTGTTGGATTGCGTGTCATTGGATGGATGCTCAGGGATCTGTCTATGCACAAAGGGGATACTTTATTGACAAAATGCGTGTTTTTGGAGTTTAATGTTTTTGAAATGTTTTTGTGTTCATTTTTTCAGGACTTTATTTGATTTTTTTTTTGGATTATTTTAGGACATTTTTCAATTTTTAAGATTTTTTATGGACATTTTTCAATTTTTTTGGATTTATTTTAGGACTTTATTTGATTTTTTTGAATTTTTTCAGGACATTTTTAAAATGTTTTTGATTTTTTTCAGGATCATATTTGATTTTTACGATCTTTTTTCAGAACATTTTTCAATTTGTATGATTTTGCCCCCAATGTCTAGCAAGGCAAGGAATATGACAGGTGAATAAATAGGCTTTCTGAAATGTTGGTGAATAGAGGGAAGATAAAGGCCTTGTAGTATGGAGACAATACAGATGCAATTTTCAAGAGCTATTGCGTGATGGGACAAAAGATTGGATATGACAATGTAAAATAGGAACATGGCATGAGGGACATGTCAAGAGGTTTTTGAAACTATGTTTAAATTTTGCATCCTTATGTCAGATCAAGATTAAGGAATGAAAAAGAGTGTATGGATAGTGATAAGATATGGATAGGATAAGAAAGACCAAGAATGGATAAGGGACATGGACTGAAGGTTGGGGTAGGATACGGGATAGTGGCAGAAAGTTGCAATAAGTCAGGGAATATGGATGAAAGGTTGTAATAAGCAAATGGATAAAGACCAAAAGCTATGATAGACTAAAAGCTGCAAACAAGATGCATGATGCTCATGAAGATCACCAGCCTTGTCAAGATCAAAGGTGGAAAGGGAAAATGGACATGAGGGACAATAGGATAATGGAGGAGTATGACATGGTATGATAGGACAATGAAGGGCAATAGGATATGATAGGATAAAACCTGCCCCCAAGTGTGATTGTGCAAGAAGTTCATAGATTACGCATGACGCCTGTTTGCCAGGTTTTCATCACAGTACTTGCCCAAGGCGCCTGTTTGCTAGGTTTTCACCAGTGGACAAATTATTTTTGCGTTACTTTTTTCTTTCTTTCTTTTTTTTTTTCAATTTTTTTCACTTTTTTCACTTTTTTTTTTGTTTGTATTTTGACTTTTTCACTTCTTTTTTTGTATTTTGACTTTTTCAGAAGAAGACGGACACATGATAGGGGATGGAAGAAGGACTCAAGCATCTTTTTGTTTAGATAGTAACCTTGAAAAGAATGGACCATGACCTTTAAAAGTATGCTCAAAGACGTTGGTAGGATAAGGACATGGAAAAAGAGATGAAACTAAGGCAAAGTTTTATGCAAACGATTGGATCAGAGGGATCGAAGGATGGAAAATGTGCATTGGATAATGGATAGGGTATTGGAAGAATTGGGCTTCAGTGGGTGGAAATGAAGGCAAAATCAACATTGGCACACACCTTGAGGAGTGATGGACTGATGGAGGAAAAATGTATTTTGGATATGGAGATTTTGAGGAAGGAATAGCTTGGGATTTTGGGACATAAGGGCCCAAAACGGATGAAGAAGGTGATGGAGGAACAAATTTGAGAGGGTTGGATGGAGGAATAGCAACTTTGGATGCCAAGTTGGATGTTTCTTTAGGCTTTTGTGCTTCAAGGAGCTGCTTAGGGATCCACATGGTTTTTGATTTTTCATGCTTTTGTGGTTCCTTGGAGTGCATTGCTTGCACAAGGGATTTAGGAACCCATATATATTTTGACTTGGCTTTATTTTGCTCAGTGGGCCTTTGTGGCCTTTTGGATATTTCTTTTTCTTTATAGATCATATTGTTCTTTGTTTTGACATGTCGATTATATTGGACATGTTGATCCTTGAATACATGTGGATTGCTAGACTTATGATGTTTATACTTGGCATCCAAATTGCTTGGAAGAGGGAATGAATGTCGGTGTGGATGGGAATGATATGGAGGCCTGTGGGATGGATGGAAGGTTATCCAAGATGTGTGCCTTTGCTGATGTTGCATAGGAGATGGAGGGATATAGGGACCTAGAATGGATGGAAGCGATGATGGGGAAGGTGGACATTTGGATTTTGACTTTGAAGGGATACCAGTGCCTTGAGTGTGAGCTCTGTAGCCATGACCATTAGTATATTCTTTCACATGAAGGGATTATTGCTCATGAAGGTCTATTCCTTTGCCTTTATGAATATCTTGACTTGTAGGATACTCTTTTCTTTGGGAAGAAGACGCGAGTCCATTATGAGGTGGATATGATATGAGAGAAATAATCAGATCTTGAAGTGGATCGGATTTCACCAAAGTGGAAGAACCCATTATGCATGTTGAGGGTTCATGAACATCTTGCACTGACACATTAGGATCATGAAGGGGATTAGGATCATGAGGGGGACTAGGATTGTGTAGTGGACATGGTTCAATGACAGGCTCTTCAAGAGATGGAATGGGAGAAATAATGGGATCATCAAAAGAAATGCGATCTTGGAGTGTATATGGAGCATTAGGACAAGGAGATGGAGGAATAAGTGGATCTTGTGGAGGATCTAAAGGAATGATAGGGTCTTGTGTTGGAAATGAATTTGGAAGGATACTTTTATCTTGACAAGGAGGAAGATCATTGGATTCCTTTTTAAAGTTGCTTTGCTCTTGACTTTTAATGGAATCATCAGAAAAGATGGAAGGGATATCTTGATCTTTCTTAGGAAGTGGAATGTCAATGGGATTTGAAAGGATATTGTGTTCTTGGAATGGAAGGAGATCGTTTGGGATTGGATGGACTGGGATATCTTGATCTTGCTCGGGGAATGGAGTGTCAATAGGACTTTGGATAGGATGGACAAGAATAGGGGAATCATCGTGAGTGTCTGGGAATATGGGGTCCTAGTCAACAATTGGATGGGACGATAAGGTTTCGGGATCTTGATCTTGATCTGTTTCAAGACATGTTTCTTCATGCTCTAAATTATCCTCTTGACATGGGGTTGGACTTTGGATATGCATGGAGGATTCTGACAAGGTATCAATGCTTTGGCACGAAGGGGATGCACTTTGAACATTTGTGATGGATTCTGACAAGGAATCAATGCTTGAACATGAGGAAGAGGGACTTCGAATGGGGTCCTCTAAAACAGGTAATGGCAATAAAGTGCATGGTGGCATTGGGTCTTGTATTTCTGAAACATGACAAAGATGTGCATCATGAATTGGATTCTCTTGGCAATCAATTATGGATAGCCCTTGGATAATTGCATCCTTGGGTGTATTATTTGATGAGGACAATATGGAAGGTTCTTGTGAAACTTCTAGAGGTGTGGGGATAGATGCCACTGGAGAGTCAATTTGTTTATGGGGGGAGGAGGCATTGCTAGACATAAGTGTATTATCTTGATCTTCTTCAAAGAACTCACTTGGTCGTTTCCTTAAGATCATTGCAATAAAGCCACCTTTCTTTCGAGGTTTTGACATAGTTGTATCTAGAATTTGAACTTGTTTGGCAAGGAGTTGGTCTTGGTTTGATGTCATGTTTTGATTTTGAATTAGATGTTGCTCAAATTGGTTTGACATGTTCAAAATTTGGCTTGGTGCATGTTGCAAGTTTTGTTTTTGAATGTTTGGTTGTTGTTGTTGATACTAAGTTGTCCATTGAGTTTGTTGTTGATACTTGATAGTCGGTTGGACATATTGTTGAAATTGGACCATTGGTTGTATTGGTTGTATATGTTGGACAATTGGTTGAACCATTGGTTGTGATGGTTGAAAATGTGATTGATAGTAAACACCTTCTTGTTCTTGTTGTGGAGGCACATAATGTTGAAATTGATGTTGTCTCTTTTCTTGAAATTGTTTCATCATCTCTATTTGGGAGAGGAGAGCTGGTATGTCTGATCGTTCAAGAAGAGATTTGACATCAATTGGCTCAATATTTGGATTTCGACCTGGAAGTTTTCAAAACATTTTGGACATTTGTGATCTATTCTTCGCAATGTTTTTCACTCTTTGTTCTAAAATCTCATTTTCTTGAGCTAGTTTCTCCTCTAGTTTTTGTATTTGGACATTTACATCATCATGATAAGTTTGATCAATATTGCCTTGTTGTTGGCTTGGATATAATTGTGATTGCCTTGGATTAAAATTTGATTGCATTGTCAGTTGATATGTCAAACTTTGTTGCATCATTGGTGCTTGGAACCTTGTTTCAATAGACATGTCACTATGCAAATGCAATATTTTTGGAATTTTTCAAGGATAATATATGATATGCAACTAAATGCAAACTAAATAGATGAAAATGCAATCTATGTTTTTTGTTGTTTTTCAAGATTTTGACAAACTTATGAATGCAAATCTAAGAGAGGGACCCTTGGGAAATTGGAATGATGTCTAGACCTCAAAGGACAAAAGGACCAAGTGATAAAAGGACAAATGACAAAGTCTCCCCTATATGCTTGGATACTAAGCTAGGTTTGACCAAATGACAATAATGACAAAAAGAGAAAAGGTTTGATAAGGTCTAGACCTCCTAACAATGACTTAGGGTTTATCGAAGATTAGGATTACTCAAGTATGACAAGACCTAGTTTTGACACTATATGCAAAGGGACAATGACCTTAACATGATATGATAATGACTTAAGCTTGATGAAGAGAGCTAGGGTATGCAAATATGAATGAATGAAAATGGTATTACTCTAATGCAAGAGGACACATGCAAATGAATGACCCTTATTGATATGCAAAGGAGTATGACCTAGGGGAAACCTAACCTTGGTAGTTGACAATGAATTTTGCAAAATACAAACCTAAGATGCACCTAAATCTAAGTGACATGAATGTTGAGACAAGACTTTGAACAATGTTTAATAACCATGTTCGAAGATGTGTTGAACTTTGTTGGATGAAATGCTCTTATGTTTAACCTTGTTTTGAATCAATTTGTCTTGTTCTTTGAAATGGGATGCAATTCAACTTTTGACAAGCAAAGAATACAAGATATTGCAACTTAGACTCAAGACAATCATGCTCATTTCCACATTTCTTATGGTAGGCAAAGACATTAGGTACTTGAGAGGTAGACTCATTATGGGATTCAAGGAGAATACATAGATGCTTGACCCCACGGGCTCCCCTCCATGGCACTCACTTCTCAGGGCAGCCAAGCATCAGTCCCCATGGAAATCTCCCCATGGCGAACTTAGTATCTCTTCCAAGTATCCGAATTTGTCCTTCTCAAGCAACTAGAAGGGTTTTTGGCCTCTAAAAACAAGGTGTTTAGTAAGGATTTCTGTTAAGCATTACTCCTTGATGTCACGCAAGCGTGATTGAGACATTAAGCCCATCAAGATACCAAACAAATGTAGTCGCGCAAGCACGATTTAGACCAAGAGGCCCTACGTAGATGTTGATATGAGAAAGAGTCCAAGGGTCATCACTTCCCAAGTAACTGCAATTCCCACGTAACACTTCCTTCAAAGCTTTCGCTCATCGGGTATTTTTTTATAGTGAGTTAGAATGCCAAGGAATTCTAGCCGTACTCACTTTGGGTCATTCCCTTCTCACGATTATCACTTGCTTGCAAAAGCAAAGTGGTCGGGAAGGCAGGCCCTCTAAAGGAGACACACAATCAAAGACACGAGCATGGTATCAAAGATCTGGATTTCTGATCACCCTAATAAGGATGAGAGCATACTCTCCTACTCCAATGTCACACTCAACAATCAAAGCAAAAACATGTTCATTCCAACCTATTAGAAATCACTAGGCGCCTAAAACATTAATAACAAACACCAAGTTTAGTTGTTTCTCCAAGGCAACCTGCAAAACCCAAGTTAGAAGTTTGATTTGTTGTCTTTGACAATCGATTCTGCATAAAGCATGTTAGTAGTTTGATTTGTTGTCTTTTCCATGCGTATGCCAAGATTCTGCACAAATAATTAGTACCAAAAGCCAAAAAAATAGAAAACAGAATGCAAAAACCAAACAAATTTTTAAGCAAAACATTGCATTTTTACCTCTGTTCTGGACTTTACACAGGCACAGAAGTCATGACACAAGCACAGAAGTCATGACACAGGCGCAGGATTACACAGGCGCAGGATACCTTACACAAGTACAAAATTCATGACACAAGCGCAGAAGTCATGACACAGGCGCAGAAGTCTTAACACAAGCGCAGAAGTCATGACACAGGCGCAGAAGTCATGACATAGGTGCAGGTTGCTTGACACAGGCGCAAGTTGTCTTACACAGGCGCAAAATGTCCCAGAAAACCCTGCATGACCCTATTTTTGGGTTTTTGGCCTGCAAATCAACTTGAAAGCACTCAAAAACACCATAAAGAGGTTAGATGGTTAGTGTTCGCGTCGGGTTCACCAATTAATGTACGTTAGGAAATAAGAAATCATCACAAACAAAGATAAACGTAATATCTCAATCACAAATGCATTCATTGCAATGAATCTATCCTAAGACGCATTCAATAGAGACATGAAAACAAAGCATACAAAACTAAATATTATGCAAACCATATGTGGATATGAATGCTTCCTTCATGCGGCTCCATTGTTCTTCTTTCCTCTCCAAATAGCCTTTGTTTGTGGATCTCACCTTCAAGTGCATACACATGAGATGAAAGCAAATAGACAAGATTATGGCACAAGAGTACTCAAAACGTGATTTGGCAAAGTGATTAGAAATTCGATAATCTGATTAGGGATCAAGGATCAAGAATCTAGGGGATTTGAGTGAAGAAATTCATCCAATTTATAGAGAAATTGGAGAAAAAGACAAGATTAGCATGAAATTGATATTTAGGCAATTGATTTCAAAATTGGCACAATTGAGTGGAAAGAAGAAGGTTATGACACCTTCTATGTCATGAATTATGACATATTGCCAATGCAAAGCTTAGAGGACTAGAACACTATGACATCTTGCTATGCCAAGAGTATGACGCATGAAGCACAAAAATAGGGAGCACTAAAGACAAGTTAATTAGGTGGAAATTAAAATTAGGAATTTAGAAAATAGGTGGAAATTAGGAATTAGGAAATAATGAAAATAGGAAATTAAGAATTAGAAATGATGAAATTAGGAATTTAGTGAATTAATTAATAATTTCTCATTTATTAATAATTCACAAAGAGGGAATTTTAGGAAATTAGGTAAATTAATTAATAATGTGTCATTTATTAATTAATTCACAAAAGAGGAATAATTAGCCAATTAAATTAAACATTTAATTGCAATGAGAAGACTTAGGATAAATAAACAATTTATTAATCCTAAAGGAAGAAATGACACACACAAGGTTAAATGATTAAATTACGAAACCCTAGAAGATGAATTAGGTCTTGAAAGATAATTAACTCAATTCGATTTGATTTTGGATTGATAAATGACCAATGTGATAAAATGATTCGATTGATAAATGCGCCAATTGACAAGGAACAATGACAAATTGATCCAAATTGACATAATTGAGACAGACAATGATCGATAGCGAAATGATCGCAAAATGACAAGATTGAACAAGATGACAAGAGTTGATGATAAACAGATTGCAAAATGACAGGATTGAAAATGACCACGATCAATGACGAATTGATCGCAAAATGATAAGATCGAACATGACAACGACCGATGACAAATCAATCGTTAAACGACAAGATTGATAAGAGGACAACGATCAATGACAAATCGATCGCAAATTGACAAGATTGATAAGAGGACAACGATCGATGACAAATTGATCGCAAGATTGACAGGAGGACAAAACCCTAATTAGGATTGACGATGTCCAAAATGATGACAAATAAGCACGCACATTGATGCAATAGGATAAGATCGATTAAAATCATGACTGGATAGTGTTGTCGACAAGACCAAATTTGAAAGCGAGACAGAATGAAGAATGTAGAAGAATGACTCGATGCTCGCAAATGATAAAAACCAAGTGCGTGACATAGGAGAAATGTTAATGCGATGCAAAAACCTAAAATGAGGCAATGCGCAAATGTTAAAGTATGACCTCGCAAGCGTTGACCATTTTTAGGTGTCTACAGCTACAAATTTGAAAGATGATTGTTAAAAATGGAGGAATGAGAGCTCTATTTATAGCACAAACAGGGCAATGGATGGTCAGGATTGAAAGGTTTAATCAAGGGTCAAGTTTGAAAGTTGGGGATCCATGTGCACAATTTGCACCAATGACATGGTGACAAATGTCAACATAAGATTGGGTTGAAAGAAGGGGTTGGAGGTATTGAATGCCTGAGAAGACCTCATAGTTATCTAGAGGCTAAGGGTCAAGTCTAAGTTAGGCTTACCCACTGGATTAAGAGTTAATCCAAGGATAAACCTTTGTCCAAATGATTAAGAGATAATCATGGTCAAAGCATTAATGACCTGATGAGACCCTTGGGTTGGATAGAGGTTGAGTCAAAACAAATGTTTTAACCATGTGGGAGGGTTTGAATTAACCATTAATGGTTATTGGAGACTTTGGGGATTAAGTGGTTGAAGGTTGGAAGCCTTCAATGGTTTTCAAAGACTTTAAGGGTTTTGGTGGTTGAAGGTTGAAAACCTTTAATGGTTATCAAAGACTTTAAGCCATTTGAGAAGTGACTTCCCTTTACTTAGGGATGTGACCAAATTTAGAGGAGGGTTAGGTTAATTTAGAAGCGTTTAGAAAATTCTAGAAGGGATTAGAAAGGGGTTTGGGATTTTGCAAGTGGATGGAGGGATAATAGGATTTTATTGAATTAAATGATTTAATTCAATTTGGTTGTAATTTGGAGAAATTAAATAAATTAGATTTATTCAATTTGGGATAACTATTTAATTAAATTTGAATTTAATTAAAAGTGGATAGGGGGATTTTAATTGAATAAAATGATTTATTCATTAAATGGTATAGTTGATTTATTCATTAAATGGTATAGTGAATTTAATTTAAATAAATTGAATAATTTATTTAATTAAATAGAGGAATGTGGATAGTTTAATTAAATTGGATTTAATTAAATAGAGAAATGAACATAAAATATTCATTTAGGAATATGGTCATTTTTATACGTCTACAAATACAAGTGATCATTGAATCAAATCAAGAAGGAACTTGCAGCATCAAAGATGTAGGTATTGATACTATATATACTTTTACTAAGCCACTTGAAGACGAGTCAAAAACTTCATCTTATGACTCTGATAACTCAAATAGGAGCTCTATTTATAACAACAACTATTCAACAACGCATTATGACTACTTTGTCATGAATGTTGAGATGTTGTCTGCTGACCCTGTTACTGTCACACCACGGTATGTAATCCAGTCTGAAGTAGGTGATGATGCTAGAAATAGGTCAATTGGGTTAGGTCCAATAAATACTAACATGAATTTTGATAATCGTGTTGTAACTCTTCCTGGTCTCAAGACACATACGCAAGGTAATCTTCTGGAAATTGACTGGTTGGTCCGAAGCCATGATGATAGTACCGTGAACTCCCTTGAGCCTGTTCAAACCTTATCCTTAATACATCCTAAACTGATTGATTGTACTCTTTATAACCAACCCTTGAATATACCCACCTTCGCCAATGACTACACACTAGCCTACTATCTTAATGCAGTGGAACCAATGAACTCTTCCACCAGTGAGAAAAGCAAGAAAATGACTGAAACAGACATCAAGTATCTCAGTCATAAAAATCAAAAAAAGAAACATAAGAGATCTGATGGCGAAAACCACATTGTGGCGGTGTTAGAATCAAAAATAGTAAAAATAAAGGACGTACCTAAGGGTGAAAACCTAACTGAGGCGCCTGAAGATGAGATACTTGATATCCTACCAAGTCATTTCCAAGAGAGGTCTTCTATATTGATCGAGACAACTCAGCCAGTAAACATTGGGAGTCAAGAAATGCCCCATATCATTCATTTAGCTCAATCACTATCAGCATAAGAGTTAAAAGATTTCAACAACCTTTTTTTAGAAAAAAATATCAACTTTGCATGGACATACTCAGTTATGTCAGGACTAGATCCTGATCTCATCATGCATCATCTCTCTATTACACCAAGAGATAAACCAATCAAGAAAAAACTTTGTAAGATGCATCCTCATGTGGCACTGCTAGTCAAGGCTGAACTAGAAAAATTGCTAAAAGCTAGATTTATCAAAGCTATAGACTACGCATAATGGATATCAAACATAGTACCTATATCAAAGGCAGACAAATCTATTAGAGTTTGCACAGACTTCAGGGATCTCAACAAAGCATGTCTGAAAGATGATTTTCCATTGCCCAACATTGACATGATAGTAGATATGATTGCTGGATATGAGATGTATTCATTAATGGATGGATTCTCTGGTTACAATCAGATCAAAATAGCACCTGAAGATAAAGAAAGGATAGCTTTCACGTGTGCATGGGGAACCTTCTACTGGAATGTTATGTCGTTTGGGCTAAAGAACGCAAGAGCAACTTACCAAAGAGCAGTAACCCCTATATTCCACGATATGATGCATAAAAACATGGAAGATTATGTTGATGACACCCTAGTAAAAACCATGATGATATCTACGCATATTCAAGAACTAGGCCTCATAATAGATAGAATGGAAAGATTCCAGCTCCGGTTAAATCCTAACAAGTGTGGATTTGGAGTAACATCAGGAAAATTGCTTAGTTACATAATTTCAAAAAAATGAATTGAGGTTGACCCTGAAAAAGGTCCAAGCTATAATGGAAATGCCTTTGCCCAAGAATATCAGTCAAATGAGAAGTTTACAGGATTGTCTTCAGTCAATAAGGTGCTTTATATCTCAGCTAGCAGACAAAGCTCAACCCTTCACAAAGGTATTAAGGAAATGTGTTCAATACAACTAGGATAAAGATTGTGAACAACATTTAAAACAAATCAAAGAATACCTATCCAATCCACCAATATTGATGCCACCAATTCAGGGTAAGCCATTGATCTTATACATATCAGCAATTGATTCATCACTGGGGGCACTTCTGGCACAACAGGATGAAAATAAAAAAGAGAGATCTATATATTATATCAGCAGAACATAGGTGTCTTATGAAATGAACTACACTATAATAGAGAAAGCATGTTTGGCCTTGGTCTTTCCATCACAAAAATTAAGGCCCTATATGTTAGCACAGTCTATTAAGCTGGTAGCCAAGATTGATCCACTCAAATATCTTCTCAGTAAAGTAACGCTTACAGGAAGACTGGCCAAATGGGTCATGGTTCTTACAGAATTTGATATTGAATATGTGGAACGTAAAGCCATCAAAGGATAGGTTATTGCAGACCAACGTGTTGATGCTCCACTTAAAGATAGTCAACCTCTACATATAGAATTCCTAGATGAATCAATCATGCACCTTACTCAACAATCATGGAAGATGTTCTTTGATGGGTCTTTCACTCAACATGGTTTTGGTGCCAGAATACTTTTATTACTCCCCAAAAATATTCAATCCCAAAAGCTTACAAGATTCTCTTCCCTTGCACAAACAACATTGTAGAATATGAAGCTTTGGTAAACGGGATCAAGCTGGCCATCGAGTGGAAGATTGTTGAATTACACATCTATGGAGATTCTCAACTCATTATCAACCAAATCAATGATCTATATCAGACAAGAGATGAGAAACAGATTCCTTATAAGAGAATGGTGGATGATCTCAAGAAATACTTTACCTTCATATCATTTCAGCAGATCCATGTTGGCATTATGTGAACCGGTATGAGGACATGATGACATTGTATGTTGTCATTGATGTCAATACGCTGAAGAGGAGAGAATCGGTATATGTGAGAACTGGTATGTTACCAAGAACCGGTATATGTGAGAACCGGTATAACACTGTGAACTGGCATTTGTGCCAAAGTGAAGTGGTGTGTTTGTTTAAAGGTGAACCAGCATGTGGTTATGGGAACTGGCATATGGAAGCTTTGTATGACTACCGGTTGGTAGTCTCATCTTCAGGGTTTCCAGTTGAAGTGACTCAAGCCTATGTGACTCAATCGATGACTTTGTGTGATGAGTTAGCATTGTAACATAGAACAAATCATGTTGCCACATCAGCCTTGTGTGCATGAAGGATCTTGCATGAAGGAGATTATTCCTATCTACCTCGGGAATGTGTGGAGTCTATAAATGGTGATAATGCGTGATGGGTTATCTGCCACCATGAAATCGGTGGAAAACGAACGATGGAGAACGTCTCGAGATTGGTTCAAAACTGTTGCATTTAATGCAATGTGCCCAACGGTCAAGATTGAACCGTTTGAATTACTTAACCTGACAGGTTTAGGGTTTATGCTACCGACCTGTTTGTGTCCTATAAGGTCGATGTTGTGTCTCTTACTGAGGTTGTTGGCAAAAGTTGTGTGTGAGTATCCAAGTGAAGAGATACGTGATTCTTGCCAGACCAAAAGAGAGAAGTGATACCTGCAGAGTGTAAGTGCAGAAGGTGAAGAGGTGCTAAAGCGGATCTGCATTGGCATTGAGTGTTGTTACCAGATCATTGTAATACCTGTTGATCTCTAACCACTTCAACAGTTGGGAAATCCCTTAACAAGGTAGCTTTAACCGGCTTGCTGTAAATCCTTTAACAGGGTGACTCAAAACCATTGAGTTCTTGAAAACCTGTAACAAGGTAACCTTTAACAGGGTTTAACCCTTAACCAAGTATTCTAGCCATCCCTTAGCCTGGTGATCCCTAACAAGATCAGTTCCTAACAAAACCTATTGTATCAATATTTAACCAGACAAGGCTCCTAACAGAGCGGACTTCTAAAGAGTTCAAAAATAGCTTGTGGGTATTCATCCCCACCGTGGTTTTTCCCAGTTGGGTTTCCACATGAAAAATCTGTGTGTCATGTGTGGTGTTATTCATGTGATGGTTTAAGTGATTTGTGTCTGAAGGTAAATCATGTTAATCTAGTTGTTTACATCTCTTTGATGATAGATTACCTGTTCATGCACTAGGGTGAAATGGAAATGAAGCATTAGATTGTGTGAAAAGATAAGTGTCAACCGGTTTATGCTTGTCTCAGTTATTCTGGGTTTTTTCGATTGTACTTTGTTTACGACCGGTGTTACTGTTTGTCTGTTAAAGCACAGTGTTTGCTGACAAACTGGTTTAGGATTATGTTTTTGTCTGTACTGATTCACCCCCCCCCCCCTCTCAGTACTGGTTTGGTAATATCCATTCATCATTGAGTTATCAATTGGTATCAGAGCATCCTCCAGGTCCTCTGTGTTATAAGCTTAACCACTTGAGTTAAAGATCCCAGTCTAATGATGAAGAGGGAAGGTCCAAAATTCAATAGAGAAAATTTCAGTATATGGAAAGACAGAATGAAGATATACATCAGAAGCATGGGTGCTCAACACTGGAGCTATGTTGAGAATTCCTATGTTGCCCCTACCAGTACTCTCACCGATGACCAAAAGAGAGAGATGCAAGAGAATGGGCAAGTCATGGAAGCCCTAATTAGTAGTTTTTCTGACATTGATTTTATTGATGTCCAAGATAAGGTAAATACCAAAGAGGTATGGGATACTCTTGAAAATATCTATGGCGGTGATGAGCATGTAAAACAATCTAAGGAAGAAAGCCTTAGAGGGAAGTTTGAAGACATGCAGATGGTTGAAGGTGAGACCATTCAACATTATGGAATAAGAATCAAAACTGTTGTTGGAGATATCAAGAGTGCAGGTGGTAAAATGGAGGATTCCACTGTGGTAAGCAAAGTCCTGAGATCCTTATTACCGGTCTATGAAATAAGGGTTGCTACTATTTAGGAGTTGACATCAATAGACAAGACTAAGGTATCCCTAGACTCCATCATTGCAAAGTTGACAGCTTATGAGCTAAATATTTTTGATGGCAGTGTTCAAAAGACTGGATCAGCTTTTAAAGCTTTTGTTGTACCATCCAGAAAAGGAAAAGAAGCTAGCACTAGTGGTGAACCAAGACAGAGTAGAGAAATGGATGATGAGGAGATTCTGATGGCATTTGAAGCTCTTCTTGCCAGGAAACTTCCTAAAGGAACTGGAAAATACAGAGGTAACCTCCCTTTGAAATGTTTTTCTTGCAACCGGATAGGACATATTGTTGTAAACTATCCTAGTGATGACAACAAGGACAAACTGGAAAGGTTCAAGAAATTCAAAGGAGCAAACCAGAGAAACTATTTTGTGGTTGTTGATGAAGGTGTCATAGATGAGGAATCAGAAGATGAAGAAAATGAAGATATTGTGTTTGTTGTTGTTAAGGAAGATGTGTCAGACAAGAAGGCTCTTATCTTCCGCTTTGATAATTCAAATGAGTGGATTATTGATAGTGGTTGTTCTCACCATATGACTGGTGACCGGAGCTAGTTTCTACCCTTGGAAGGGTATGATGGTGGTGTGGATCGCTTTGGTAATGATGCACCATGTATGGTCAAAGGCAGAGGGTCCATCTCTCGGAATGGAAAGAGTAGTGCTGACAATGTGTATTGAGTTGATGGTCTAAGACACAACCTTCTGAGTGTTGCCCAGCTGAATGATAGTGATCTCACTCTGGAATTCAAGAATGGAGTGTGCAGAATCAAAGGAAAGAATGGTGAATTGGTGGCCACCGGCATGCAGACCAAAGGTAACCTATTTCAGCTGAATGCAAATATAAGTACATGTCTTATGGCTAAATTTGATAATAGCTGGATATGGCATAGGAGACTCTGCCATGTAAATGTTGATAGCATTGTTAAGGCCAGTAAGATCAAGGCAGTTAGAGGGTTGTTGATGCTGAGCAAACCGAAAAATACCTCGTGCAGAGAGTGTCAACTGGGGAAAATGTCTTCCTCAACCTTTAAAGGTAAACCTTTCACTGCTGACAATTTGCTTGATCGTGTGCATACTGATTTGTGTGGTCCTATGAAAACTAGGAGTGTGCAAGGTGATAGGTACTTCATGATTCTCACTGATGACTACTCAAGAATGATGTGGGTCACATTCTTGAAAGATAAGTCTGAAGCTTTTGTAAAGTTCAAAGCCTTCAGAGCATTAGTGGAGAAGGAAAGCAGTAAAAGGATCAAGTGCTTGAGAACTGATCAAGGAGGGGAATTCACTTCTGGTGAATTCAACAAGTACTGTGAAGAACATGGCATCAAGAGGCGACTGTCTAAAATAGATCTCAAGCTATTCTATCTGTTCATCAATGAGTTATCACAAACACATTACATAGAATGAAATGATCTAAAACATATCTCAAGATATTCTACATCGTCCAATCTTTACCACATCTTGAAGTCAATAACCCATCACGCGCTCTTCACACATCGCTAAGAAAATCGCTCATTTCCAAGGTAGGAATTCAATGCATTCAATCTTCATGCACAAGAACCATAAGGAAATCCTTCACGTGCACACAACTGATGTGGAATATCAATCCTTATCCTTATTCCTTAACTAATTGGTCACAAAACATCATTGGTTGCACCACACAAGCCAAACCGGTAACCCTAGAGCTGAACTGAGACTACCAACAATAGTCACACTTAGTGAACCCCGACACCGGTCCACTCCATCCCGGTTGACCATAACCACTTCTGATCTTCATACCAGTTCACCTTCTTGAGCACTTATTGACATCAATGACAACATACACTATCACCACTTCATCATATGCCAACAATCTCCCCCTTTGCCATTGTATCATTGCTCAATAACATACACCGGTTCAACTTAAAAGATCACCACCACCACCACCTGGACCAGTCAGTGTGCACTTTTCTCAATAACTTCTCACACTTGCATATTGTCCTTCAAACATATATCTTCTCCCCCATATATCTTCATCATCAGATATCGTCTCCATCATATATCTTCACCATCAGATATCTTCTCCCCCTTTGACAACAATGCCAAAGTGGAGGCACAAGCTTCCGGTCTCCACTATGTTGCTCCCCCTATGGAGTAGCATCCTTCAACACATCAATCATGTAATATTTGACATGGTAGTACCTAACTAATGTGGAGCACACATCTTTAATTTACTTCATGAAGGGGCAGAACTCCTAATTCACCTCTCAAATAGGTAAATGTAGTCTTCGATAAGGGCTTAGTGAATATGTCCGCTAGCTGCTCCTTACTAGAAACATGTTCTAATACAACCTCTTTATTCTGAACCTTTTCTCTCAAGAAATGATACTTGAGCTCAATATGATTGGTCCTAGCATGCAATACTGGATTTTTGGAAATATTTATTGCACTAGTATTATCACAGAAAATACTCACCGGTTCAGATATAGTCACTTTGAAGCCATTCAGTGCATGCTTCATCCAGATTGCCTGAGTGTAGTTCATAAATGTTGCCACATACTTCACTTCAACTGTAGACTGGGAAATACAGCTCTACTTCTTGCTCGTCCATGAGACTAGTCTTCCACCAAGGAAGAACGCTCCACCGATTGTACTCATCTGGTCGTCCACATTACCTGCCCAATCTGCATAGGTAAAAACTTTGAGATAAAGGTCACCATTGTATGGATACCACAATCCATAATCAACTATCCCTTTCAGGTATCTAAGGATCCTCTTTACCGCTATCAAGTGGGATTCTCTTGGACTCTTATGAAAACGGGCCAATATGCCCATTGCATGAGCAATATCCGGTTTGTTGTGCACCACATAGTGCAACTTACCGATAATTGACCGATACTCCTCATCCACCAATGTTGTATCATCCTCCTTTGTTAGTTTGTAGGCGGTCACCATCGGCGTTCCAACCGGTTTGCTCTCCTCCATGCCAAAGGTCTTCAATACCTCTTTTATATACTTGGACTGGGTAATGAAGATACCCTCTTTCATCTGTTGAATCTATAGACCAATGAAAAACTTTATCTCTCCAATCAAAGACATCTCAAACTCCTTTTTCATCACATCTGCAAATGCATGAATCATATCATCATCTCCATCGAAGATTATATCATCTATAAATACTTCACATATCAGAATCTAATCACCTTCATATTTCAGGTAGGTGTTGTTGTCCTCACTTGTTCTCTAAAATCCTATCTTCACAAGATGAGAGTGTAACTGTTCGTACCATGCCCTTGGTGCCTATTTTAATCCATACGGAGCCTTGTGTAATCTGCACACCATGTCACTATCTTCTAACAAAGAAAACCCATCTAGTTGCTCAATATACACTTCTTCCTCCAGGATTCAATTCAAGAAGGCAGACTTCGCATCCATCTAGTACACCTTAAATCTCTTGAATGTTGCAAATGCAAGTAGCATTCAGACACCTTCCACTCTGGCCACTGGGGCAAAGGTTTCTCCATAGTCTTCTCCTTCTTCCTGAGCATATCCCTTGCATACAAGTCTTGCCTTGTTCCTTACCACTGTGCCTTCTTCATTCAGCTTATTTCTGAAGACCCATTTGGTACCAATGACATTTTTGTGTTTCGGTTTGGGTACCAAGGACCATGTTGCATTCTTCTCTATCTAGTCCAACTCCTCTTCTATTGCCTTTATCCAGTCTTCATCGGTAAGTGCCTCTCTAGCGGTCTTAGGCTCAAATTCTGAAATCATGCAAGAATTTTCTTTCACCTTTCTCCTTGTAAGTATTCCTGCATCTTTGTCTCCTATGATTTGCTTTGGATTATGATGCAATCTTACATACCTAGGAATGATAGTAGCTAGTTCATCTTGCTTTGCCTCTTCTTTTTCTGCTTCATCTTATTCATCACCCATTGAATCTTCTACCAGTATAGAAACACTGAGGTCTTTGTAGTGTTTGTCACTAGTTTCTTTCTTAACCAGTTCCCAAAAGGCTAAACCCAGTTTATCTTCTGTTTGCTTGTTGTCGGTTTCCTCGTGCTTCTTAGGGGATTCATTAACCCTAACATTGATACTCTCAATAATCTTCTGAGTCCTCTTGTTGTAGCACTTGAGAGCTTTGCTTTTAGTGGAATATCCCATAAATATTCCTTCATCACACTTAGCATCAAACTTACTCAAGTGATCACCTCTCCTGATATAGCATTTACTTCCAAACACTTTGAAATAACTCACATTGGGAGTTTTCCTGTTCCAATACTCATAGGGGGTTTTGTCTTTACCTTTCTTAATGAGTACCATATTCATGGTATAGACTGCAGTGCTCACCGCTTCCCTCCAAAAATGTGTGAGCGACATTTCCTTGGATCAACATTTTTCTAGCCGCTTCAACCATAGTCCTGTTGTTTCTTTTTGCTATGTCATTCTATTGTGGTGTCCTTGGGGCAGACAATTGCCTCTTAATCTTGTTCACCTTGCAGTACTTATTGAATTCATTAGAAGTGAATTCACCTCCCTGATCGGTCCTTAGGCACTTCATCCTTCTACCGCTCTCCTTTTCCACCAATGCCCTAAAGGCTTTGAACTTTCCAAATGCCTTAGATTTGTCTTTCAATAATGTGACCCACATCATTCTTGAGCAATCATCGGTAAGAATCATGAAGTACCGATCTCCCTGAATGCTTCTAGTTTTCATCAGACCACACAGATCGGTGTGCACTAGATCAAGTAAGTTCTTCGCGGAAAAAGACTTACCTTTGAGTGTTGAGGAAGGAATCTTCCCAAGTTGGCATTCTCTGCACAAGGCATTCTCTAGTTTGTTCAGCAAAGGCAATCCTCTTACTGCCTTGATCTTACTAGCCTTTACAATATTGTCAAAATTTATATGACAAAGTCTCCTATACCATATCCAACTGTCATCAAATTTTGCCATCAAGCACTGACTAATCTTGGCATTCAGCTGAAATAGGTTTCCTCTGGTCTGCTTACCGGTGGCAATAAGTTCACCACTCTTTCCAATTATTCTATAGACTGCACCTTTGAATTCCAATATGAGTCCTTTATCGTTCAGTTGAGCAACACTCAAACGATTATGCTTAAGGCCTTCCACCCAGTAGACATCATCTGCACTGCTCTTTCCATTTAGTGAGATGGATCCTTTTCATTTCACCATGCAAGGTGCATCATTGCCAAACTGGACAACACCACCATCATATTCTTCAAGAGACGGAATCTTTCTCCGGTCACCGATCATGTGGTGAGAACACCCGCTATTAATGATCCACTCGTTAGAGTTGTCAATATATGAGACAAGGGCTTTCTGGTCAAACAACTCTTCCTTGATAGCCACAAACACTATGTCCTCATTCTCTTCATCCTCATATTCCTCATCGATAACACCTTCATCCACTGCAACAATACAATTTCTCCTACCTACACCTTTATACTTCCTAAACCTCTCTGGTTTATCCTTATTGTCATTTTTAGGATAGTTAACAGCTATATGTCCTATCTTATTATAGGAAAAACACTTCAGAGGAATCTTACCTCTATATTTTTTTATGCCTTTTGGAAGTCTCTTGGCAAGAAGAGCTTCAAAATCCATCAGAATCTCCTCATCATCCATATCTCTGCTTGGCCTGGATTCATAGTTGGTACTGACCTCTTTTCCTTTCCTAGTTGGTGCGGAGGAAGCAGATGCTCTAAAGGCTTACTTGGTCTTTTGAACACTACCATCATAGCCATTCAATTCATATGCAGTCAAATTTGCAATAATAGAGTCTAAAGATACCTTGGTTTTGTTGATAGACCTTAACTCCTGAATAGCGGCAACCCTGATTGCATAGACCGGTAAAAGTGATCTCAGAACTTTACTGACAACAATGACATCATCAATTGTTCCACTAGTGCTCTTGATCTCTCCAACCATTGTCTTGATTCTTATTCCATACTGTTGAATGGTCTCTCCTTCAACCATCCTCATATCTTCAAACTTTCCTCTAAGGCTTTCTTCCTTAGCCTGCTTGACATGTTCATCACCACAATAAATGGATTCCAGTTTGTCCCATACTTCTTTCAGATTGTCCTTATCCTGTACATCAATGAACTCTACATCGAACAAGCTACTAATAAGGGCTTCCATGACTTGCCCATTTTCTTGAATCTCTCTTTTATGATCATAGGTTAGAGTGTCAGGGGGATTACATAGGCATTCTCAACATAGTTCCAGTGTTGTGCACCCAAACTCTTGATATATATCTTCCTCATGTCCTTCCATATTTTAAAGTTGTCCCTGTTGAACTTAGGACCTTCCCTCTTCATCATTACAACAGGATCATTTGCCTCAAGCAGTTAAGATTATATCACCGAGGACCTAGATGTGCTCTGATACCAATTGATGAATAATGATGAACTACTAAGGTCCTAACCGGTACTAAGAGGGTGGGGTGAATCAGTACACACACAAAAAAATTCTTCAACACTTTATCATATTAAAACACAACTAACCGATTGTCTCCACCATTGTACTTAGCCATAGCAATATTGGTTAAACAGAAATACTTCAGATAGCTAAACCGGTTAACCAAAAGTACTTCAGACAGCATTCAACAGATCTCAAATCTTGATGACTACTTCACCAATATAATCATGCATGAGTTGTATCAATAATACCACAACCATTTAACACTGCATCCATATCTAACTTAATCAGAATCACACAATCATCACATGAAAATCTCACAACTCATAACACATAGATTTTTCATGTGGAAACCCAAATGGGAAAAACCATGATGGGGATGAATACCCACAAGCTTGTTTCTGAACTCTTTTGAAGTTCGCTCTGTTAGGAGCCTAGTCCGGTTAAAGACTTTACAATAAAGGTTTTGTTAGGAACCGATCCTGTTAGGGATCACCCAATTAAGGGATGACTATATACCCTGTTAAGAGTTACCTCGCTAGAGGATTTAAATAAATCAATGAACTTGAGCCACCTGGTTAGAGGATTTAGAACAAATCCTGTTAAAGCTGCCTGGTTAAGGGATTTACCTTCTATTGAAATGGTTAGAAGATAGCAGGTAAAACACTCCGATCTGATAACAACACTTCTTGCTAAGGCAAATCCTTTTCAATTCCTCTCTTTTGCAATCACACTCTGTAGATTCCTCGCTCTGGTTTGGCAAGTATCAAATCTCCAACACGCGGATACAAACACAACTTTTGCCAACCACTACAATAAAAAAACTCATTGACCTTATAGACAACAACTAGGTCGGTAGCATAAACCCTAAACCCTAAATATTTCAAGTTTACATTTACAAGCAGTCCAATCCTGACCATCCAAACACATTACATGGAATGAAACAATCTAAAATAGATCTCAAGACATTTTGCATCATCCAATCTTCACCGCATCTGGAAGTCAATAACCCATCACGCGCTCTTCACAGGCCGCTAAGAAAATCGCTCATTCCTGAGGTAGGCATTCAATACATTCAATCTTCACACGCAAGAACCACAAGGAAATCCTTCATGTGCACACAGCTGATGTGGAATCTCAATCCTTATCCTTATTCCTTAACTAACTGGTCACAAAACATCATCGGTTGCACCACACAAGCCAAACCGGTAACCCTAGAGCTGAACTGAGACTACCAACCAATAGTCACACTTAGTGAACCCTGACACCAGTCCACTCCATCCTAGTTGATCATAACCGCTTCTAATCTTCATACCGGTTCACCTTCTTGAGCACTTAATGACATTAATGACAACATACATTATCATCGCTTCATCATATGCCAACAAGGGGTATAAAACGGATATTATATACATATTTGAAGATATCTTCAAAAATGGTCTTCATAAATCCTAAGTGTGTGTCCCATCCATTCTTCAAGTTGTCCAAAATTGTGATGAAAGCACTAAAAACATAGGCATATATCTTTACATCTTTCAACTCACTCGGAACTGGTTGTGCCATTGTCTTCACGCAATCAACTATATTACTCAACATGGTGTCTATTCGGGGAGCAATAAGGTTCTGGCGCTCACCAACATGCCTCAAAATCCTATCCGTTTTTGAATTTAGGCTTGAGATTTGATCAGTTAGAGCCATCACTTGCCCTTCTACACTATTGGCAAAGGCCAACATTGGAATCAAATGACTGAGATATATTATCAAGCTTGCCCTGGCAAACACTTATATGCTTATCTTTATTTGAGGTGAATCTGGGTAGTATAAGGCATGACTTGTATTTCTTTCCTCCTTCACTCAATGCCTTAGAGATAGTTTGTAGTCCTTTATTCAATCTGACTCTGTCATTTTAAATCATAAAATGGAAGGTCTGCATTTGCACCTCCTTAAATTTGTCCAATATTTTCTAAGTGGTTGCCTTCTCCAATGACTCAAAATTGGTACTGATATTGTTGATCAACTGTAAGAGCTTACCGGAGGGGTTAGAATTTGGATCTAATTGTTGGCATTTGCATGAAGACTATATTAATGATATGTTATATTGTCATTGATGTCAATTATCTGGTAATGATATTGTTGATATTGTCTTGTAATTGGTAGGAAGAGCTTTGTGAAGGACATTGTAAATCGGTATGTAAGTTTGTAAGGTGAACCGGTAACTGGTGTAAAAGGTTAAACCATGTCTATGTAATGTAATGGGTAAACCCTACCAATTGTTTTTGTTAAACCCTAACCGATTAAGGTTGTCGAATTGGTTATGTTGGTTTATGATCTGATGTTGAGTGGTAATGATGGTGACACGTATGGTCATTATATGAAGACAAGTTCAAAATGTTTTGGTGCACTTGTTTGTCTAGGGAATGAGAAAATTATATTGCATATAATGCAAAGTGCGTGATGAGTTGCTGAGCTCGATGAAGGGGTAATCAAGGAGTAGTTAAGGTTTTCTTGATTGATGTGTAGAGATTTCTATGTAATCCAACGGTCATACTTGTATTGACTTGTTTGTAGTCTCGATGAGAGAATTAGGTTTTTGTTATGTTACTGATCTAATTGATTTGTTTATAAGGTCTATGATGTTGTCTAGTTGAGAGAGTTGGCAGAAATCAGTTGAGTGTGTGGTTGCCAAATCAGATGATGAGTCTACAGTTTGAGTAAAGGAAGATAGGAGCTTAAAAGGATCTGATCAAGCAAGTGCAGTGCTATTTAGACAGATCAAGCAAACTCCTATTGTTTTCTAAAAATTACAGCAGAATTGAAATCCCCTAACCGGGTAAGCTCTAACAAGCTTGGTTACTTATTAAATCCTCTAACAAGGTGATCCATTAGATTGGATTTTGAAATCCTCTACTGAGGTTACTCCTTACAGGGTATTGCTTCTAACAAGGCATTTGTAGTCAATCCCTTAACCGGGTGATTCCTAACAGGATCAGTTCTTAATGGGACTTTTGTAAAAGCTTTAACAAGCTTGGCTCCTAATAGGGCAAACTTCTGAAGAGTTCAAATATTATCTTGTGAGTCTCATCTCACCGTGGTTTTTACCTATTTGGGTTTCCACGTCAAAAATACTTGTGTCATGTGGTGAATGTTTTTGTGGTTATGATCTTATGGTTGATTTGATTAAATACTTAACTATTCTGATAAGGCATGATAACCAGAAGCATTGAGAAATGGAGTATGTTGACATATGATAAAGCATTTGGATGTTTGCAAGTTAAATGTTGTTTACTGTTAAGTTGTTGTAACAATCAACCGGTTTTCTTTTGAGTGTTGATCTTGATAGTGGTATTTCATTGATAAGTTTACTTTGTGTGATTGAGATTGAGATTGGGAAAGTTTGTATCAGTTTTTCTATTTACTAATTCACCCCCCCTCATTAATCTATCGGATACTTATTCTTTCATCATACCATCATTGGGTATCAGAGCATGTCAGGTCCTCTAATATCTAAGCCTAACAACTTGAGGAAAAGATCTGCTAGATCATGATGAAGAAGGAAGGTCTGAAGTTCAATAGAGAAAACTATAGGATATAGAGCGACATAATGAAAATTTATATCAAGAGTCTGGGAAGTTAGTATTGGGATCATGTAGATACTAAGTATATTGCACCTACTAAGATTCTGACCAATGATCAGAAGAAAGAACAACAAGAAAATCAACAAGCATTGGAAGCTATTATCAGTTCCTTGCCTGATGTTGAATATGTAGATGTTCATTGTCTTGAAACTACATATGAGGCATGGAAAAAACTTGAAGAGATTTATAGTGGTGATGAACATGTTAAGATTGCTAAAGAGGAGAGTCTAAGAGGAAAGTTTGATGACATGAGGATGAATGAAGGTGAGAATATCCAGCAGTATGGTCAAAGGATAAAAGAGATAGTCGGTGAAATTAAGAGTGCAGGAGGGAAAGTGGAAGATGACATAGTGATCAGTAAGGTACTGAGAACCTTGCTACCGGTGTACACTATTCGAGTTGCAGCTATTCAGAAGCTGAAGTCCATTGACAAAACTAAGGTAACTATTGACTCCATCATTGGCAAGCTTACTGCTTTTGAATTAAACGGTTATGATGGTAGTGTACAAAAATATGAGTCTGCATTTAGAGCTTTTATTTCTAACCCATCTATGAGAAAAAGTAGAGATACTAATCATGGTTATGAATCCAGATCCAGCAGAGATGTTGATGATGAAGACAGTTTAGTGGAGCTTGAAGCATTGTTGGAAAAATGGTTGCCTAGAGGCACTGGTAAATATAGAGGTAAATTACCTTTAAAATGTTTTGCATGCAACAAGATTGGTCACATTGCTACTAACTGTACTAATGGTGAAAATGAACACAAGAGAGATAAATTCAAGAAGTATAAGGGTAAAAGCAAGAGAGATTGTCTTATTGCTATTGATAGTGGTATCACTGATGAAGAATCTGATGGTGATGCTAGTGAAGATATTATGTTTGTAGCTATTAAGGAAGAGATATCAAACCAGAAGGCATTAGTATCCAGGATGGATAACTCTGATGATTGGATCATTGATAGTGGTTGTTCACATCATATGACTGGTGATCGGAGCAAATTTCTTTCCTTGAAGGAATTTGATGGCGGTGTTGTTAGATTTGGAAATGACTCACCCTGCATGGTTAAAGGTAAAGGAGTTATTTCTCTTAATGGGAAGAGTAGTGCAAATGATGTCTACTAGGGGTTGAAGGACTAAAGCACAATCTTTTGATTGTGTCACAACTCAATGACAAAGGATACCCACTGGAGTTTAAAAATGGTATGTGCAAAATCTTTGACAACAAAGGTGAATTGATTGAAACTAGGAAACAAACTAAAGGTTACCTGTTTCAACTTAATTCTAAAGTTAGCAATTGTTTTATTGCAAAAATAGATGATAGTTGGCTTTGGAATAGGAGATTTTATCATATAAACTTTGATAACATTATTAAAGTGAGTAAGTCCAAGACAGTGAAAGGTTTGCCTAAGTTAGACAAATCGATTAATGCTCTTTGCAAAGAATGTTAGTTAGGAAAGATGACTTCTTCAACTTTCAAAAGAAAATCCTTTTCACTGGAGCACGTGTTAGATTTAGTTCATACAGATATTTGTGAACCAATAAGAACAAAAAGCATTCAAGGTGATAGATATTTCATGATTCTCACTGATGATTCCTCAAGGATGATGTGGGTCACATTCTTGAAAGATAAGACTGAAGCTTTTGGTAAGTTCAAGGAATTCAGGGCCTTAGTTGAGAAAAAGAGCGGTAAGAAGATAAAATGTCTAAGGACATATCAAGGCGATGAATTTACTTCTGAGGAATTCACTAGGTATTGTGAAGAGAATGGTATCAAACGACAACTTTTTGCACCAAAGACACCACAACAGAATGGTATCGCAAAGAGAAACAACTGATCAGTTGTTGAAGCTGCTAGGACAATGTTGATACAAGGAGGTGTTGTGAAAACCTTTTGGAGTGAAGCTATCAGCACAACTATCTACACTATGAACCGGGTTCTGGTAAAGAGAGGTAAGGAAAAGACTCCTTATGAATATTGGTATGGAAGATTTCCTAATGTTAGCTATTTTAAGATATTTGGAAGTAAATGTTTTATTAAGAGAGGTGATTACATTAGAAAATTTGAGGCTAAAAGTGATGAAGGTATACTTCTTGGCTATTCCACCAAGAGTAAGGCCTACAAATGTTTTAACAACTGGACATAGAGAATTGTTGAGAGTGTTGATGTTCGAGTGCATGAATTTCCTGAAGTCTCAAAAGGAACCAGTTCAGAGAAAAAGGATGAAGATCCTTGCATTTTGTTTTTGGAACCAGAAACTGTGAAATCTGAAACTGGCAAAACAAATTTTGATCCACTTGTTCAACCGGAACAGATAAATTCAGAAGAAGATGATGATAACAAAGAAGTTGAACCTGGAGATAATGATCATGTTATTCCTAGATATGCAAGACTGAATCACAATCCTGAACAGATTATTGGAGATAAGGATGTTGGAGTACTAACCAAAAGAAGAATCAGAGAGAATTCTTGCATGATCTCCACTATTGAACCAAGAACTGCTAAGGAGGCATTTGGTGATGATCATTGGGTTATAGATATGGAGGAGGAATTGGATAAAATTGAGAAGAACAACACTTGGACCCTAGTACCCCAACTGGTAAATAAGAATGTTATAGGTACTAAATGGGTATACATGAACAAGTTGAATGAAGATGGTGTTGTAGTTTGCAACAAGGTGAGATTGGTTTGCAAGGGTTATGCGCAAGAAGAAGGAGAAGATTATGGTGAAACTTTTGCACTAGTAGCAAGAGTGGAAGGTGTCAGAAATTTACTTGCATTTGTAGCCCATAAGAAATTCAAGGTATATCAGATGGATGTTAAGTCTGCATTTTTGAATGGGATATTGGAAGAAGAAATATACATAGAGCAGACAAATGGTTATGCTTTGACTGATGAGAAAGACATGGTATGTAGATTGCATAAGGCTTTATATGGATTACAGAAGGCACCCAGAGCATGGTATGAAAGGCTTCATACACATCTGATGAAGATAGGCTTTCTAAGAACCAATGATGATAGTAACATATATCTCAAGTCTCAAGGAGATGAAATACTGGTCAGTGAAGTATTTGTTGATGATATCATATTTGGAGGTAATGATGTCATGAGAAACAGTTTTGTAGATGAAATAAAAAATGAGTTTGAAATGTCTTTAGTAGGGGAAATAAAAAATTTCATAGGCTTGTAGATGCAGCAAATGAAGAATGGTATTTTCTTTACACAATCTAAGTATGTGAAAGAGGTTTTGAAGGCATTTGGCATGAGTGACTGTAAACCAGTTGGGACACCAATGGTTACAGGTTGCAAGTTGTCTAAGGAAGATGAATCTAAGTTTGTTGATGAGAAGCAATATAGGTCAATGATTGGCAAATTGCACTATATTGTTCACAGTAGACCGGACATAGCTCATGCAGTTGGCATAGTTGATAGATTCCAAAAGAATCCTAAGGAAACACATCTGATAGCAACCAAGAGAATTTTTAGATACCTGAAAGGTACTATTGACTATGGGTTATGGTATCCATATGGAGGAAACTTTGATTTGAAGGTATACGCAGATGTTGATTGGGAAGGAAATGTTGTTGACTGGAAAAGCACAACCGGTGGAGCATTTTTTCTTGGAGGAAGGCTTATTTCATGGAGTAGTAAAAAGAAGAGTTGTACTTCAGAATCTACTGTTGAAGCTGAGTATGCTGCAACTTATATGAATTGCACACATGCTATTTGGATGAGGCACATTTTGGAAGGTTTTAAGATGAAGATTTCAGAACTTATAAAGATTTTATGTGATAATACAATTGCCATAAATATTTCCAAGAATCATGTTTTGCACGCACTAACCAGCACATTGAATTGAAGTAACATTTCTTGAGGGAAAAAGTGCATAGCAAAGATGTTATCTTAGAGCATGTTTCTACCAAGGAGCAGCTTGCAGATATTTTTACCAAACCTCTACCTAAAACTACATTTGAGTATCTTAGAAGTCAACTAGGGGTTCTACCCCTTCTCAAGGTTAGTTAAGCATGATGTTGATTGCATCAGTCCCTGAAATACTTGCAAAATTTTTACAAGGATTGGTGTAGTAGTGGATGTATTCCATAGGGGGGGCATCAAGTTGTAGTATGTTGTTATTGCACAATGAAAATTTGACATTACATGTTTTACTTTCAATTTGGCATTGTTGTCAAAGGGGGAGAAGAATTATGCGATTATGGGAAGGAAAACCAGTGACAGGCTGAAGACAGAGAGAGCATGTGAATACTTGGTAATGTAAACAAGGATTCCTATTCACAACCACAGCAACAATCAATAGTGTTGATATTTGTATTTCTATCAATGCAAAAGGGGGAGATTGTTGGCATTTGCATGAAGACTGCATTAATATGTTATGTTGTCATTGATGTCAATTATCTGGTAATGATATTGTTGATATTGTCTTGTAACTGGTAGGAAGAGCTTTGTGCAGGACATTGTAAATCGGTATGTAAGTTTGTAAGGTGAACCGGTAACCGGTGTAAAAGGTTAAACCCTGTCTATGTAATGTAACAGGTAAACCCTACCAATTATTTTTGTTAAACCCTAACCGATTAAGGTTGTTGAATTGGTTATGTTGGTTTATGATCTGATGTTGAGCGGTAATGATGGTGACACGTATGGTCATTATATGAAGACAAGTTCAAAATGTTTTGGTGTGTTTGTTTGTCTAGGGAAGGGAATGAGCAAAGTATATTGCATCTAATGCAAAGCACGTGGTGAGTTACTGAGCTTGATGAAGCGGTAATCAAGGAGTGGTTGAGGTTTTCTTGATTGATGTGTAGAGATTGCTATGTAATCCAACGGTCATACTTGTACCGACTTGTTTGTAATCTCAATGAGAGAATTAGGTTTTTGTTGTGTTACCGACCTAATTGATTTGTTTATAAGGTTGATGATGTTTTCTAGTTGAGAGAGTTGGCAGAAATCAGTTGAGTGTGTGGTTGCCAAACCGGATGATGAGTCTACATTTTGAGTAAAGGTAGATAGGAGATTAAAAGGATCCAATCAAGCAAGTGTAGTGCTATTCAGATAGATCAAGCAAACTCCTGTTGTTTTCTAACAATTGCAACAGAATTGAAATCCCCTAACCAGATAAGCTCTAACAAGCTTGGTTACTTATTAAATCCTCTAACAAGGTGATCCATTAGATTGTATTTTCAAATCCTCTACTGAGGTTACTCCTTACAGGGTATTGCTTCTAACAAGGCATTTGTAGTGAAACCCTTAACCGAGTGATTCCTAATAGGATCAGTTCTTAACAGGACTTTTATATAAGCTTTAACAGGCTTGGCTCCTAACAGGGCGAACTTTTGAAGAGTTCATATATTATCTTGTGAGTCCCATCTCACCATGGTTTTTACCTATTTGGGTTTCCACGTCAAAAATACTTGTGTCATGTGGTGAATGTTTTTGTGGTTATGATCTTATGGTTGATTTGATTAACTACTTAACTATTCTGATAAGGTATGATAACTGAAAGCATTGAGAAATGGAGTATGTTGACATATGATAAAGCATTTAGATGTTTACAAGTTTAATGTTGCTTACTGTTAATTTGTTGTAACAGTCAACCGGTTTTCTTATGAGTATTGATCTTTACAGTGGTATTTCATTGATAAGTTTACTTTGTGTGATTGAGATTGAGATTGGGAAAGTTTGTATCAATTTTTCTATTTATTAATTCACCCCCCCCTCCTCTCAGTAATCTACTGGAAACTTATTCTTTCATCATACCATCACTAATTGCAGTTCCGGTATCAATTTTTGCAAAACACCTACAGAAATCTCAATCATCTTTTTGTCCTCAATCTCTGATTTAACCAAGTCCTAACTAGCTTGAGCCTGGACTGTTGCAGCAACCATCATCCTTTCAGCTAGAGAGAACTGACCAATGTCAAGAGGTCTATCAAAATTGATGGAGATATGCTGGAGAATTCTCTTCCCTTTGTCCTTTAGAGTGTCAATCACCTTGATTATCTGGACATTGTCAGATTTCTACTTTCCCTTATTGACTTCTTCTCCCTTGTCTTGTACCTTGTCCTTCTCTATTTCACCTTTGCATGCATCCTTTCCTTGTTCTTCAACCTGTGCACCGGTGTCACCACTTGGTGCAATATCATATTTGGGTGTCTCTTGGACCTCTTCACCTTTCATTTCTACCATCTCCAGGTGAACAACCGAAGGATTTTGACTGTCTGCAGCATCAAGGGTTACATTGGCCTGGTCTGCCGGATAAGAAGTATTTTCCTTTTGAGATTCATCATCATTGATTGGCAATCAATTATTCTTTAAGAACCTTTTCCAAATCTCTTTAGTTTATTTTCTTACTTCCTCAACCCTACCAACCGTAAGCCCGTTTACTCTATTTTTTCTTTTGAATTCCTTTATGTTGACTAGCTCCATGAGTTTATCAACTTCTTCTTGTGAAATGCAAGCATTTATATTTATCAATTCATTCTCTTTCATTTTCTTATGTAATCTTCTTGCAATTAGCCTTCTAGCATCAAGAATGTTATATAAATCTTTTGGAATGCTACGTTCTAACTCAATTAATGATTTGTTGAAGTTATGCAAATGCAACACAATAGCTTCCTTAATTTCCCTCTGCTCATTTTCATCAAAATTTTCATAATGTGCAATGATATTCTTGATATTTCATTCATTAACTATTTAATAAGTCAATTCTTTTGCAGTAATGGGGGAATAAAGGTATATTTACCTTCCACCTTGTCGGTTTCAAGATCCTTATCAAACTTTGTCCTTAGCCTTCTTCCTCTTTTAGGCTCATTGATGAGAGAAGGTTTTGATTTTGTCTTTTTACTCTGTTGAGCACCACCGGACTAGGGTTTACTAATTACTCTGGCAAATTCTCCTTTCTTCTTTGCTTTATCTGCTTCCTCACCTGACTTAGTCTCAGATGCAACAGGAGATACATCTACATTGGTTCTTTTTGGTTTCTCCTTCTGATTCAACACTCCTTTTCTAGATGAGCTTTGAGTTGTTGATGATTTCACTAGAGTAGGGAAAGACTTAGTCTCCTTAGGCTTTGACTTGGAGGGAATCGGTTCAGTCTTAGGCTTCTTTGATTCCATGTTTGCCTCCATCTGAGCCTTCTTCTCCTTAGATTTCTTGATATCTTCTTTGGTAAATCCCATCTGTTCATCTACAGCCTCGGCCATTTTTGTTACTTTTTGCTTCCTTTCAGGCTAAGTGAACTTCTCATGCAATTCCATATCTTTTTCCTTAAAAGTTCCAAATTTTTCTTCTTGAGGGTTAACCGGTTTGCTCAAGTGATTTCAAGCATAGCTATCAAGAGTTTGAGCATCAACCTCATAACCCATTGGCATTATTTGTATTGTTCTTGGTTCTATCGCCTCCATATGGCACTGGTCTTTGTCAACCATGAATCAGATAGTATCAACATATTTATCCACCACTTCCTTAGGGATCCTTACTTTATACTTCATTCTTCCTTGGAATGTTTTGAAGTAACTCCACATGGCAATTGTTTGATTTTCTCTATTTCCCAATCTTTGCAAACCTTGTTTTATCTGAGTGACTACCGGTAAGTCATATTCCCATTGGACTCTGCATGTCCCAGGGATCTCATTCATGAAGTATGGTGCTAGACAAACAATGATTGAACTGAATTTGAAAACATTCTTCTTGTTTGTTTTAATTTTCTTCAGATTTCTCAGGAGCTATTCAAGAAGAACTATGCATAATTCATACTGCATATCCTCTTTCACCATCTGATAAGTTGTATATATCACAATACCAGACACCGAATTCAATCTGGTAGACTAATAAACTTTGTATCTAATAATCATTGATGCAAATCTGACATCATGCTCTAAGATATCATCAATCGTCTTTGACCTACTGTCAAATTGAGCACTGATTAACTTTGTGACAGTTGGATTTGTTACCTTCCTCAAATTACGTTTTCCATTGGTTTGATTCAGGCATGTGACTGCATGGATTGCCTGCATGGTTATCTTGTAGGGTCTGCCCAACCATATGAATTCATCGTGGACACGACTCAAAATATACCTCACCCATTCATCCTCATCTAATGTCAGAAAATGAACAAACTGTGTGAAACCCTTCCTCTATAACTATGCATATTCCAGTTTGGGGTTTCCAACTTCATCCATTATCCACTCAGTATACAGGGTTAGGATATCCTTGTTTTCGGTTTCCTCAATTGTGCAATGAATGCATGCCCTCACATCATCAACATGCAAAACTTTGTATGGAACGGATGAAAATGCATGATTGGGATCATCCTCAACAAACTTAAAATGATGCCTTTTAAATTGAGGCCTTGCTCAATCAGAAATTTCTACTACCAGAGGATTATCAATAGACGAAGACGCCATTTCCATAAATTTAGGGTTTAAAGGATAAAACACACTTCGGTAAAAACCTTTTTCTTCTGTCAGATCACCTTAAGCCTTTTGATTGCTTTGAAAACTATTTTGCCTCACTCGGTAGCTTCAACTCTTCGCTCGCAATGTGAGAAATGATTCACATTTTGCCCCTTTTAAACTTTGAAAACCCTAACTTTAAGTTGAGATAAATGCAACTGTAAAGCTCAACCGGATGTCTTGTTCAGCATAATCTAATCAATCGGATGTCAGGATCAGCATGATGAATTTTGGATAATCATCTCCAAACATTTGCAATCAACCTTTATTAATCACAGATCTCTTTTAAGGGGGTTCTGTAAGATTGTGCATGAAGATGCCACCCCCTAAGGACAGATGCCTTAGTTATCAGATGAAGATCCTGCACCGGATTCAAGCACAGATCCACTGTCTATTTTGGATTCATCTTTCCTGACCCACATCTTCTCATGCTTTTTCTTGATCTCTTCTACCTTTGCCTTGCCCTTTTCATCAGCTTTGTTCTTGTCTACCAGAGCATTCTTGCTTCTACAGAATTGTGCAATGTGACGTATTTTGTTGCATGCACGACAAATAACATTTTTCTGCATAGGTCTGAAGTTCATCTGATTTGGTCTCATCCTCCATTGGTTAGCATATGTCCAAACATCCCACAAGCATAACATCTCTTATTTTGAAAATTATTCATTACTGCTCTGCACATGTTTGACTTGTGACCAAATTTATTGCATATGAAACTCTGACTGATAAAGGTAGGACCATTGTTCATATTATTGTAGTGTCCTAAATTGCACCTGGTGCATTTATGACACTTACGCATGACACCTTGTGCATTTATGACAAATCCATGATCAAAATTATGTTGTTTTGGCATCTTGGATTCAAAAGACAAAGTGCCTCGGAATGCCTTAAAAGCCCCTTTGGGCCTACTTTTGGATGGACGGAAGTGGAATGCGGGGATGTCCGTGCCCCACTCTAACATCCGAAAAAGCTGGCAGAATCTCGATCCTGGCAGTGAGCTGGACATCAGCCGATGCATGTCCCTTGGCTCGCATTTTGCCGTAATTGCTCTTTGCGCCCCTTTTTGGGTTTAAGAACCCTTCCTAGCTCAGTTTGAAGGGTTTCCATCTTGGGTTCTTGGCTCTTGGCTCTTATTGCACTCTTGATATCATATTTCTCTCTTCATGCTCTTGGACATACACTCTTATCAATATCAAGATACGACCATCTTGCGGTGGCTCTTACCAACAAACACTATCACGAGCTTCTTCACGCTTGTACCATCAATAAGGAGGGGTTTGGCTTCACACCTTGTCTTCTCTTTTATCTATTTTACTTACATGCAATGAGTCCTTTGCATTGTTTATTGTATCTATTATCTAGGTGCATTCATTATTTCTCACATTTCCAATATTAAATGCATGCAATAGGGTTTTCTTCCATTAAGCATAGCATAGTTTCTATTTGCATATTTCCAAGTTTCCAATTTATCTTTCTAATCTATTTATCTGGTTGTTCATGGCGGTGGAAACACCTAAACAGAGGTCTAATTGAGGCAGACCCCTATACAGCCCCAACAATTTTCCCCGTCCTAGTGTGTATAGGTGACGAACAAATTCTACACGCAAGCTTGTTTCTAGGACCTTCTCTATCTGCGGGTCATACGGATGACTGCGCGATGCGCTGATGTCCACACCCCACGCTGGTGTCTGAAACCCAAGAGCTCCCCAACTAGAAGGTATAATCTTCTTTCAACATTGTATCATCCCATAAACACGATTTTTATATATTTATTACTCCTGCATTGTAATTCTATTAGTTATCTTTCATAGCATAGTTAATGTAGTTATTTGTTATCCCTTGGCTCATTTTAGCACTAGTTCAAAGAGGTAGCGACTGACTGATTTTCCTTCTAAGATTCATCATCTTGGAGGGGGAAAATCTCCTCCCCTACATTTTGGTGAACCCGGCGTGAATTCTTAATGTCGGATCTTTTCCTCTTAGAGTTGGACGCCTTTGATAAGGCATTCTCAAAATATGATTTTGATATGTTGGATGAAGTCTTGGATGACTTCCTTGAAGCACCTTCTCCTACAAGAGATGTAAAGGGTGAGTCATCCTCCATGACATTCTCATGCAAAAATGAAGGATCCTGTGAATGTCATTGTTGTCTTCACGGCCCCACAAAGGCCTAATAGACCTTACATCCATGTGACAACGGCAAGTCCTTCTCCTAAGAGGGTTAAGACCATTAATGGAAAACCTTTCAAGGGAGAAGCTTTTGATTTATATGAAAGATTCATGCAATTCAAACAATCATCTCAGAATACTATTGCTCATATGTATAACTCGGAATAACAAGCAAGTTCCTGAACCACCTTGAACTTCTCTACCACCTTCCCAACCTATCCTTTCTAAGGCACCTTTGTCGGTGGACAAGTGACCAAGTGATTATGATCTTATCGAGCAACTTAAGGTTACTAAGGGTAAGATCTCACTTTGGGATTTTCTTCAAACCACCCCAATGTATCAAGGTATGCTACAGGAATCTTTGCAAAAGATTTTGCTACCTTCCTCTATGAGACCGACTTATGTGAATGCGCTGATGGATCATATTCATGCAGATTCACTGAATATTATCTTTTATCTGCGTGAACTCCCACCTCCCAAAGCAAGGAATTTAGTGGATCCATTGATGATCATTGTTCATGTGAATGGTGTTGGTAATAGACAAACACTCATTGATACAGGTTTGACACTGAACGTTTGTGGTTTAGACTTGTTACCAAAGATCAAGGTGGACCCAAATTCTTTGGAAACCTCCTCCTTGTTCATTAGAGGTTTCGATAATAGTGGCAAAACCATTGTGGGGATTGTCATATTGTCCCTGAAGGTTGGACCAATCACTATTCCAACTCTTGTGCATGTTATGCCAAGCCCTTTATCATACAATCTTCTTTTAGGTAGACCATGGCTACATGCCTTGGGAGTTGTTTCATCTACACTTCATGGATCCATGAAGTTTGTGGCTAATAATCATGTTGTCATGGTTAAGGTTGATCCCGAGGCTATGCGGTTATGACAAATAGCCGCAATCGGTCAGGCTTTTGTTACACCTTTGTTTCAAAGTCATGTACCCACTTTATCTTCTTTGATCGTAACTTCTACTTCTATATCATCCCCTAAAAAGGAAGAGTACAAGAAGGAAGAAATCACTCGGGATGTTATTAACAAGGAGAGATCACCTAAGAAGCAGGAATATTTGAAAGAAAAATCCCCAAAGGTAGATACTCCTAAAGTGAAAATGCTGGAGTCTACACCCGTGAAACCTTCCTTGGCTAAATCACCTTCTCTATCAAAAGTGAATGCATGTTTGGGTGACGATTGGGGTTCTTTGGATTTTACCGACTCTCATGTTGGTGAGTACAAAGTAGATCTTGTCTATTTAGGCTTTCCCAAGATCTCATTCACCTTGGCTACAAAAAATGATTATGCGTTTATAAATCCAGGTGATACTTATCATGTCGATCATCTCTTCTATACGAAACCACCATCATTCAAAGAATTACAAAACATCTATGGTCCTGGATACAAGCTTATGTCTCAGCTTGGATATGATGGAAAGGGTTGTGGACCTAATGAGAAAGGCATTTGAATTCCTTTAGAAGTCAAACCTCATTACCACAATAGCAAACTAGGATACCATCATACAGGTCGAAAGGAAAAACCATGGTTAACTGTTAACATGATTTCGGCCTATCCCCTTCCTTTAAAGCTTGTTCATATGGAGCTCATTGGCGTTAGTGTATCACCTAATGAGATTGCCTTGGATCTTTTCCCTTTGGAAGAATCCTTGAAGGAATTTTTGGGTGCATACGATGGGTTGCCCTCTTATTATCATAAGCGTAGATTCCCATATTGCTTGAATACCCAGGCATACTTTGGGGGATCTATTTTGCAGGGGGCGTCTCTATCTCACAATAAAGAACAAATGTCTATACCTCCTCCAGAACACTATAGTGTGCTCCTTAGTGGAGAAACTACTGACATCGTCATGAGCGATAAGACTCCCGACAAGGTCATAAGAGTGAGAAAATGCTTATCCTCCGAAGAATTCAAAGAATGTTCCAACTTACTACATCAATTCCCTGATATATTTGCTTAGTCTTAAAAAGAGATGCCTAGCATTAATGAGTCCATTGTGGTACAAAACATTATGCTTAGTCCTCATGCTAAGCCAGTGAAGTAAAAGATTCGAAAGATTAATCCTAAGGTGGCTTTATTAGTCAAGGTCGAGATAGAGAAGATCCTAAAAGATGGCTTTATCCACCCCATTGACTATTCACCTCGGATCTTGAACATTGTCCCTGTAAGAAAACCCGATTGTCACATTTATATTTGCATTGATTTTCAGGATGTGAACAAAGCCTCCCTCAAGGATGACTTTCCTCTTTCAAATATCAATATGATTGTGGATTCGATCAGGGGGTATTCTTTACTCTCATTCATAGACGGCTTCTCGAGTTATAACTAGATCCATATTAACCCAGAAGATCAATATAAAACTCCTTTCATAACCCCATGGGGGAAATTTCGCTATGTCATCATGTCATTTGGGTTGAAGAAGGTGGGAGCGACCTATCAATGACCCATGACTCTGATATTCCATGATTTCATCCATAAGGTTTTAGAAGACTATGTCGATGATATCTTGGTAAAATCCTTAGCACGTGAAATGCATATTGAAAATCCCCATATGATCTTTGAAAGACTCTGGTTGTATAAAATGAGATTGAATCCTCTTAAGTGTGTCTTTAGTGTTGACGTTGGGAAGCTCCTAGGATTCATTGTCTCCCCCCGAGGAATCGAAATAGATACGGATAAGATCGCTACTATTGTGAACATGCCTCCACCTAAGAATATCTCACAGCTTCGTAGCCTGCAGGGGAAGATCCAAGTCATTCATCGGTTTGTGGCACAATTGGCTAATTATACCCTCCCTTTTACGCAATTATTGAAGAAAGATACCCATTTCAAATGGAATGAGGAATGTCAAAAGGCAATTGATTCCATCAAGGATTACCTAGCTAATCCCCCTATCCTAATTCGTGCAATGTTTTATAGACCTTTCTTCCTATATTAGCCCAACGTGATGATGAAGGGCGAGAAAGAGTAGTCTATTACATCAGTCACACTTTAATAGAATACGAAACCTGATATTCTACTATGAAAAAATAATGCTTGGTCGTTGTCTTCACGACTCAAAAGCTGAGACACTACATCCTCCATGCGGAAACACGGGTCATTGCTAAAAATGATATCCTCAAGCACCTCCTTGCAAAGTATGATCTCTTAAGAAGGCTAGCCAAGTGGGTGATGTTGCTCTCTGAATTTGACCTGTACTTCATAACTCAGAAGTTGATCAAAGAGCAGGTCATTGCCAATAAATTAGCTGATGCTCCCTCAGACAATTCCTTTCCCACCTTAGACCTCTTCCCCAACAAGGATGTTCTGATCATTAACTAGGACTCCATGTGGGACATGTATTTTGAAAGTTCGAGGTGTCAAACTGGCTTAGGTGCAGGTATAGTTTTCGTCTCACCCGAAGGAAAGCCAGTTCCTCTCTCTTTTCGTTTATAATTTCATTGTACCAATAACATCATCGAGTACGAGGCCCAGATTGCAGGACTCCGTGTCACGATTTCCATGGGAGTAAAGAACATCCACATCCATGGAGATTCTGAACTTATTGTAAACCAAGTTATGGGTGCCTATCACATTAAGCAGTTGAAGTTGTCTTAGTATAAGGATTTTGTATTGACCATACTGAAGCAATTCGCTACTTACATGATCGATAGCATCTCACATAGGGAAAATCATCATGCGGATGCAATGGCAAGTGTTTCTTCCCTTGTAGGCCCAGAATTTGGCTAGGATGAATATCGCTTTGTGGTACAAGTCCTTCGCTCTCCAACCATATCTGATCAAGCTTAATTCGATGACCTTATGTATGCCCATGTCGATTCGGGAGAATGGTTCGCACACATTTTCAATTATCTAAAAATAGAAGTTTTCCTAATGACACCAGCAAAAGTTTGCAAGTGCAGATTCGAAAGATGGCCGCTCGTTACATTCTCCTATCTAACATGCTTTATAGGAGATCATACAATGGTCTTGTTTTACGATGTCTAACAAAAGATGAGATCCTGCTTGCCCTTTAGGAAGCACATTCAGGCTGTGGAGGTGGACAATTTGGAGGAAAATATTTGATACACAGACTGATCCACATGGGGTATTATTGGAAAATGATGGAACAAGATTCCTTTGTCTTTGTCAAAAGGTGCCCCCAATGCCAACAACATAGCAACCTGATTCGAGCCCATGCGCAGAAGCTTTGTAGTCAGGTCTCTCCATGGCCTTTCCATACTTGGGGATTGGATATCATTGGCAAGATATTTCCCCCTTCGTCTAAAGGTCACATGTTTATTAGCACCGCAACAGATTACATCATGAAGTGGGTTGAGGTAGTATCGCTCAGATTGACTACCGCTAATATGATTTGTGGCTTCATCATGGATAAAATCATTTCTCGATTTGGCTTGCCTGATACCCTCATTTTTTATAATGGTACGCCTTTTAAGAACGAGGTTAAGCTGTTTCTTGAAAAATTTCACATTCAACACCGCTTTTCTATACCTTACTACCCATAATCTAATGATCAAGTGGAAGCATTTAACAAAACCATTGAATAGATCTTACGCAAGACTGTCACTAAACATGGTAAAGATTGGCATTTGCAGTTAGTATATGCATTATGGGCCTATCGCACGAGTGTTCGTACAGCTACAAGAACGACACCCTACAACCTCGTGTAAGGTGTTGACGCTATTATGCCTCTTGAATTGGAGATTCCCTCTTTGTGGGTCTCCTTAAAAGGGGTTATTGATGATGATTCCTATCACACTCTTCATTTAAATAAGCTTGAATTGTTGGATGAGCACTGTTGAAAGGCCCTTCAACATCTTCAAGCTTATCAAAAGTCTCTATCCAAACAAAATAGCCAAAGTACCTTAGACCTTTAAGATATGTGACCTGGTTCTTTATGAGAACCAGAGAAATGTTAATGCACTTCTTGACCAAAGAGGGAAATTTAGCCTAAACTGGTTAGGTTCATACATCGTCACCTTTGTTTATGGTTTTGGTGACTATGTATTATCCCCCACGGATGGCACTCCTCTTAAAGAACCGATCAATGCCACACACCTAAGTAGATACTATGCATAGAAGATGCGCAATACGTGTCTTGCGCGTGATACCTAGATGCCTATAAGGGGGTCATGTCCTGACACATATCCTTCATCAAGACGACATTCATCTTTGTGTTATGAAATTACTATGCATTGTTACGTCCACGTGTGTGTCAACATGTACATGTGTCATATCTCTATATATAGATCATCATAAGATTTAATCATGCATACAAACATATCTAAATTAAATAATGATAAGCATCTAACTCTAAATCATCCATCACATGAGCATATAAAATAACAACATCCATCAATGGGAACACAAGATGGAACCACAATGTCAAATCTCATATATGTGTGTGTGTGTGTGTGTGTGTGTGTGTGTGTGTGTCAATGTATCATATCAATGTACATGTATCACATCACTACAAAAAAACGTGGTCATATGTGTCTTTGATATACATAAATACATTCGTGAATATATACCAAAACAAAACAATGTTGTCCATGGAGTGAATAAAAAATGTATCATGACTGCTTTGTTGGACGTGTCCCCGAGGTCGTTGGTGTATACACCTAAAAATGGTCTAAAGATAATTAATTTAATAAGCAATTATTTAATTAATCCCCTTTCCCAATTTAATTAAATTCACTAAGCAATTTGATTAAATTCCCCCTTTCATCTACTTATTAATAAATCTAAGGATTTTTTTAATAGGTTCATTTCATAATCCCCTTTGATTAATTAATTCAAATTAATTAATTCTCCCCCCACTTCAATTAATTATCCTAATCCTCTAATTAATTAAAACAAATCAATTTATGAGTTGATGAGAATTAATTAGTCTTATTTGAATTTTAAATTCAAATTTACCCACATGCCTCCTAACTTCTAACCACCTAAGCTAACCCCTTCTAAACCTAACTCATTCCATCTAATCCTAGATTTAATTAAACCTACTTTCTCCTTGAGACACATGGCATTCTTGGGCCACATGTCCCCTTTCCTTAGAAACTTTCTCTCTCATGAGCAAAGCTTCTTGACACTTGTCACCATAGAGATGGCAAATGTTCCCTTTCATCCAACCTCTCTAGAAGCTTCTTGACACTTGTCACCATAGAGATGGCAAATGTTCCCTTTCATGCAACCTCTTTTCCAACCTCCTCCAATTTCACCATTGATATCTTCAGACTTAATCTTGACCATTGATTCCTACCACCTCACCCCTGGCCTTGGAAATCCTATAAATAGACCTCATTTTGGAGCAATAATCATCCCATCTCATTTGCATTTCAGGCATTGTTTCTATAGGCATAATATCTCTTAGCATATCATTTGAGCATTATTATTATAGGCAATTGCATTCTTAGATCTAGCTTATTTTCTAGCATAATTGTTGAATCGTGTAGCTTAATCATTCTCCTCTCTAGCTTAAATGTGTTATTATCATCCTAAATCCTCTATCTAGATGTAGTCAAGTCACTGGAATTTGCTTATCCAGATCTGAGAGCAAATCTACACTCGCATTTATTAGGAGGCAATAGATCGATTAGCCATGATTTTATCTTTCTTTGTTTTAAATTTGCTAACCATGCTTGTAATGATTTATTGAGTGTTTTGTGTTGCAGCTGCAGGTATCACACTTCATAGGCACGACAGTTGGCACTGGCGGATCCTGGTCATAGCGTGGAGGTTGTCTAACTAAGGTCAACTGTGATCTCGTGACAGTAGTGCTCTGCGATCGCAGACCCCTCAACTCTCCTCATAACTCAATGATAGTCTCTCGTTGTATCATCAACTCCTCTCATGATGCCATCTCTCATTGGCATGATGCCTCAAGATCTCCCATCAGCTGGCACACTCAGGGTGGTCTAAGTGACCTGCAACACCCTGTTATGTGTCATCCACCTATCGCCGGAGGTCATCGACCTGGCTTTGTAGAGCATCATGTGCCCTCTTGACACTCTCATCTCACATCCTTGCCTGGTCTCTCTCTCTAAGAATAGTGCAAACCTCCTACAAAGCCTGATCCCACTTCCTCATCACAATGGCTATCTATGCTACACCCTGCACCAGCTCCACTCGACCCTCCTCATATGTTGTATGTAGCCATGCTACAAGCTCGAACAACTGTACATGTCTCCCCACTGACTACAAGCGTCGGTAGACATCTAGCACAAGACCCCAAGTCTGTACATCGGGGAGGACCTCTGCAAGCGCCTGGTGGATGAAGCTCAACCACTCGACCACACTCTTTGTAGGCACAAAAAAATTCAAATCAGTATCCATCATGTCCAAAAATCGCTACATCTATGCATATATAAAGAAAAGACTAAAGTACATCAACTGAAACTACAAGTACATACCAGGATCACCCCTCTACTAGTATGGATCCTACGGAGGCACCCTGCTAGAGGATCCCTCCATAGTCACTATTGTTGTTGGTCATGCTTGTGGCGTGGCTAGTGGTGCAACTAGTGATGGTGTAATAGCCCTAACTACTGGTACAACTCGGTCTGGACTTGAACTCCTCATTTGCCATCTCCACTATGACCTCTTGCCCTCATTGCTCATAAAGGCCTGGTTGTCATTGTCTCCCCCTAGAGCTCTGACATCTCCTCCCTCTACATTTGGCAGAAAGATCAGTATCGGACCTACTCTGCCCCACCAACCTATGAACCCCAACGTGACTCTGACATTGTCTATATCAAGTTGTGGGGTGATGTTGTCATCATCACTCCCCTACAGATTGTCATGTACATCTCCGAGGGTAAAATGGGTCAGATCTTGAGGTTGCAATGCACTCCACGCCAATCGTGCCTAGGTAGGAGCAGCAGGTGGAATAGTCTGCACCTATCCAAACTGCTACATGCATCATCGCCAATAGTATGACATCACCATATGGTCCTGGTGGCCGAGTAGGAAATGGTCTCTCTGCATCCACGGGAGCTATGTGCAGTCTATGGCCCAGACACCCATGTGTTGATACGACTTCTAGATCACATCTCCAATCCCAAGCTAGTCGATGGTGACCCTCCAGTAGGTGAGGTCCCCCGTCCGCCATCCTTCACGTCGTAATGGATATACATGTGCTTGTGGCATGTCCAAGGGCATCGGTGTCTGAAATCCAACTCTCTGCATGCAAGTGATGTGGTAGAATGCCAAGACCTATAGTAGGGTTCAAGTTTTCAGGCTCTAGTACTCATGGTGCACGTACAAGGAGAGCTCATAGTATAGATGGGCTAACATACTCCGACCCCACGTGTACACTGTCTGTCTCTCCTCCATCTCTCAGATCAAGGGGACAAAACCTGTAGTCAACTCTGAACCATGGTCATCATGTCAATACTCATTATGTAATGCTCACGATCATAATATGTTGTACCAAGGGAATTGACACTCATCCCTATCCTAGTGCTCGTAAGTATATATGACATGTAGTGTCCACCCTCCACCCCAAGGCCCACTCCTATTATCTAATCAGCTCCGTTGCAGAAAGGATCATTGGTGACACTTGCTCCCCTCAAATGGGAAGCCATAGAATGAGATAAACATCAATTAGTGTCACAATCATCTCTCTTGTGGGCAGCTAGAAGGACATGGTTTTCGTGTCCCACCTCTCCATCAATGCCCGTAGCATGGGGGCATGGAACTGAAACTCGGTCAACATGTATGTCCACCATAAACCTACTCTACGGAGGAGTCATCTATTGGCAGCTGACAACTCATCTACTCAACTCTGCAGCATCTACAATTGGTGCCTTGATGTATTCTCCCGCATCTCAGGCAATGTCTGCACGCAAACAATTATTCATTAGTTCCAGTTCCTCTATATAAGCTGACACCTATGCGACTAGAAGACGACATCGCGTCTTCTAGATGCCAATGCCCTTTTAGGATGACAACATATTGTCTAGATGAATGCACTCGTATAAGACGCAGCTGGGTAGACCAGATGACAACGCGTTCCAAGGATGCCTACGCAACCATCCAAATAAAATGCTTCAAAAAAAACACTAAAAATACAAAACAATGCATGTTTCGAGTCGTACCTGGTCGAGCTCACTGCCTTGCTCGACCATGATCAGAAACTCCTCAATTCTGCTAGCCCTAAGCTCTCATCTGCATGGCATTTTTGCTCAAATTCTATTCAAATCTCAACTAGAACGCTCGCAGTGAATAGTAACAATGACCCTTCTTAGAGCCCACTTTCAAGTATATAGCCTAATTTTTGCTCGAAATGGCTTGCCCATTTTTGAAAAAATTTGGTTCGTTTTCCTTCTTGTTTTCCCTGCCTCAATGGGGGAAAAACATGAGGGGGCACATACTCGCCTTCATCTGATTTTTCTCTTCTATCCGTACTAACGCTCCATAAGCATTCTTCTCGTCGAAGTAGCTTCCTCTGTTTTCTATGCTAACAACTTTGCTAGTCTTGTCGTATGGAATTCATCATACCAAAAATTGGGTTTCCTCATGGATACTTGAGGGCATTGCTCGTGATCGCTGACTCGACCTCTATGGTTTCTATAGTATCCTTTTTGGCTAAATATTTATTGCATTTACTATGTTTATTGCACTGCATGAGCTTAATGAACATATCTTTCCAAACTACTTTAGTGTGACTGATCCCTAGAGCTAACCAATCCACTAAAGTGGGGGGGAAATGTAGTGTCCTAAATTGCACCCGGTGCATTTATGACACTTTTAGGACACTTATGCATGACGCCTAGTGCATTTATGACAAATCCATGATCAAAATTATATTATTTTGGCATCTTGGACTCAAAAGAAAAAGTGCCTCAAAATGCCTTAAAAGCCCTTTTGGACCTACTTTTGGATGGACAGAAGTGCAACGCGGGGATGTCCGCACGTCGCACTAACATCCTGAAAAGTTGGCAGAATCTCGAATCTAGAAGTGAGCTGGACGTTGACCGACGCATGTCCCCTGGTTCGCGTTTCACCGTAATGGCTCTTCACGCCCCTTTTTAGCTTTAAGAACCCTTCCTAGCTCATTTTTAAGGGTTCTCATCTTGGGTTCTTGTCTCTTGTCTCTTATTGCGCTCTTGATATCATATTGCTCTCTTCATTCTCTTGGACATAAACTCTATCAATATTAAGCTACGACCATCTTGCGGTGACTCTTACCAACAAACACTATCGCGAACTTCTTCACGCTCATACCATCAACAAGGAGGGGTTTGGCTTCATGCCTTGTCTTCTCTTTTATCTATTTTACTTACATGCAATGACTCCTTTGCATTGTTGATTGATTCTATTATCTAGGTGCATTCATTATTTCTCACATTTCCAATATTTCCAATATTTAATGCATGCAATAGGGGTTTGCTTCCATTAAGCGTAGCATAGTTTCTATTTGCATATTTCAAAGTTTTCAATTTATATTTCCAATCTATTTATATGATTGTTTGTAGCAGTGGAAACACCTAAATGGGGGTCTGACTGAGGTAGGCCCCTATACAACTCCAATAATTTTCCTTGTCCTAGTGTGTGCAAGTGACGAACAAATTCTATGCCCAAGGGATTACATGCAGGTTTGTTTCTGGGACTTTCTCTATCCATAAGCCGTACGAACGATAGCGCGACGCGCTGGTGTCCGAAACCAGAGAGCTCCCCAACTAGAGGGTATAATCTACTTTCAACATTGTATCATCCCGTAAACTCAATTTTTATATATTTATTACTCTTGCATTATAATTCTATTATTTATCTTTTATAGCGTAGTTAGTGTAGTTATTTGTTATCCCCTGGCTCATCTTAGAACCAGTTTGAAGAGGTAGCGATGGCCTGATTTGCCTTCTAAGAATCATCATCTTGGAGGGGGCAAATCTCCTCCCCTATAATTATTCATTCCATTTTTCATCCTACTTCTGCATTAATTCATCACATGACCAAATTTATTGCAAGTGAAACATCTACCATTGAACTTATAGGCATTAGGTTGTCTTACCAAAGGATTCTTGCTCTTCTTATGATTAGGATTTGCATTGATTTGTCCAGAACTGGAGAATTCTCCTTTCTCAAATCTAAGTCCTCCCATGTCTTTTCCATGTCTCTGACTGTCCAGCATCTCATCCAACCTTGCTGAGCTAGCATTGAATTTGTCTTTGCATTCATTTGCAGTAGCAAGTTCATCTCTTAGGGAAACAATCTGTCTTTCAAGTTCTTGACCATTATTCCTTGATTGTGTCAACTCAAGCTTCAACTGGTCATTCTCATAGATGAGTCTAAAGCATTCATCTGATCTGTCTTTCAATGATTGAGCCAAACTTTCCTCATTCTTCTTTCGGTGTACAATCTCCTTAGTCAACTTCATCACAATGGATTGCATCTCATTCTTTAATACAACATTCTCTCTAGCAAGCTTATCACATTCATCAGATTTTTCCTGATTTTCCATGCTTTGATCTTCTTTCTCCTTCAGCTTGTCCATCATCTCTTTCCTCTTGTCTCTTGAAGTGTTTACTTGATCTTTTAAATCTTTAATGGTCTTTTGTTGCATTCAAGTTTCTTTTTAAGGAACTTATTTTATTTCTTGTTGCATCGAGATACTCAAGTGCCACACAACCTATCTCTGCAAACTAGAATCCATTGATTCAATCTCTCGAACCTTCCTCAAGCGATTAGGCTTCCTCTGAGGAACTAGGCTTTGATACCAATTGTTGGAATCAAGGAACACTGAGAGGGGGGGTGAATCAGTGTTCTACCGGTAAATAAACTTTCAAACTTATTCTCAGACCATCGGAAGCAAATGCAAGAAAGTAAAATGCAGAAACACAAGATAATCAACCCCAAAATCATAACACCAAGATTTTTATGTGGCAACTCAGAAAGGGAAAAACCACGGTGGGATTGGAACCCACAATATTCATATACTGTGATTAGGAGTACGTAAATATTACAAAGGGGGAATGCACATGCATTCAGGCTCATTACCTAGAGCTCACTTCTCAGATTACAATATGGAAGTCTCACTAACTTACAGATCATTTACAATGAGAACTAAAAAGATTGAACTCCAAAATATCATCAAACAATGCCTGGATGAGTTCCAGTTAAGTGCAAAAAGTGTGACTTTAACACCTCTACAACTATGCTTTATTTTGCTTATCAGTCAACTACCGGATCAAGAATGCGCACATGAAACTGCTCCAAATAGGTTTCTTGATCACTACTCACTCATATTATATATCAAAATGATCTTTCACATTAGTCATATATATCCGCAATCACAAAATAAAACATTCATCAAGTCGGCCAATCATAATATGCAATGTAACGTGTAACTAGGTATCGGCTTAGACCAGATCACCAAAGCATATGTGGATCAACCAAATAGAGTCTAAATGATTTCTACATGTCGACCCTATCATCCCATGCACAAATCTCACCACCATAAAGATTCCAGACCAAAAGTTCTCTGCTTATCGTGAAATACCGATGATAGATTACCAAATCACTTCCTTTACCAATTACCAAAAACCATAACTACCAGATAGGATTTCTAAGGAGAGTTGTCATCAATGACAACCCTGATCCATTATCCATGCACTAGAATCAACCGAATGAGTGTCAATTGCCAACAGAAACCCTGTGGCTACTCCATATAAATCTCCTCATCAAGATCCCCATTAAGAAAAGCACTCTTCACATCCATCTAATCGACAACCCAACCATGAGATACAACAATAGCAAGTGTCAAGCAAATGGAGTTCATCTTGGATACAGGCGCAAAGGTCTCAGTATAGTCAACACTTGGAACCTGTGAGAAACCTTTCGCAACAAGTCGAGCCTTATAGTTATCCACACTACCATCCACTGCAAACTTGGTCTGATAGATCCACTTACATCAAACCATCTTTCTCCCCTTAGGGAGAGGGACTAACTCCCAAGTGTTGTTCCTCATTAAGGAACTATACTCTTCCTCCAAATCTTGGTCCCACTTGGGAACCCCTGATGCTTCATAAATTGTCTATGGATCAGAATCAATAGCAATGTATGCATGTGGAAGCTCCTAATGATGTGATCGAGTCCTCCATGTGTCTGAAGGATCCCCAACAAGAGAACTCATTGACTCGAGTGTCTATTGAGCCCAACAGGGTCTAGGTGGAGGTGGAGGATGAGGCGACTCACCTACAAGTGGACCCTGTGGAGGTGTAACCATGCGATTGAGAGTTGAAGGAGTCTCATCATCTGAATCACTCTCATCACTATCCATAATGGAGGAAGGTGGAGGAGGAAGTGTGGCTAAGCTAGGAGATCTTTCCTCAAAGTGTACACTCCTCTCAATAAGCCTCTCATGTGTCTCTGGATCCATCAATCGATATGCCTTAACACCCTCGGGATATCCAATGAATATGCAAGGCCTACTCTGAGGTTCCAATGCCTTGTGTTTCTATGGAGGAATGTGAGCCAATGTTGGACACCCAAAGACTCTGAAATGTCTCACAATTAGTTTCATACCAACCTATCTCACATTGACACTTGTCACCCTGGGATTGGGTTGAAAGCCCTCACATGGATCTCAAATCATTCAATCCTGACCCTTATTGAGATTACTCAATCTCAACCATCCATTGCTCCATTTTTCCTATAAATAGAGCCCATTTCTTCATAATCCAGATCCTGAAAACTTGTATGCATTTAATCTATAGTGAATTTTAGAGAGCATTTAGCATAAATCACTCATATATTGTCATCTTGGACTAAAATAAATCTTAGTTCTTTTTCATAATATGTTTTATTAGTTTGTTTTACACTTGCATAGCATAAGCTTGAGATCATTTACAATCTTGAATCTCCATAAGAATCCATAGTGCAAAAAGCTGGTGAGAGCTACACTATTTTGGAACTTGGAGAGGAGAGGAACAAAAGAAAAGAAGCTAAGAACATGTTAAGAGGCATTTGGAGATGCCTTCTTACATTTGTGTCATTTGTTAAATATGTTAGCATGATCTTAATATCTCTTTTGATATGTCTGCTTAGATTAGTTCTTGGTTGAATAACACTAACTATTTCTTGTGTGTTTTTGTGTGTTACACGACTACAGGTTCCAGTCTAACCTTTGGGTATTTTGCAGAGCATCATTTGGTGAACCCGACGTGAATCCAAACACCTAAAAACAACCTTTTTTTGACAAAACTAACTTGTTTGACTGTTTAGCTTGACCCACAGGTCGCGCTTTAGCGCTTTTGTCACATTTTAGCGCTATTATTTTTTTGTCTTTTAGCGCTTTTGTTCTGACAATAGCGCTATTGTCAAAGAATTAGCGCTTTTGCCAGTATATTGGCGCTTTTGTTCATTAATTAGTGCTTTTGTATTTATATTAGCGCTTTTGTATTGTTGTAAAAATCTTTTTTTTTAGCACTTTTGTAATATTTTAGTGCATTTGTGTTAAAGTAGCGCTTCTGTTTTCACACAGACTAGTGCTATTGTAATAGAACGTTGTAAAAAAGGCCTTGTAATCGATAAAATTATTTTTCTTAGGCTTGTGGGAGGCAGTTTCTCTTTCTTATACTTTAAGTTATATTCCATATATATTGTCAGGATGTTTGAGAGGGGTTTCAGACCTCTAGGAGTTGTAATGCAAAATCTAGTTTTTGGAAGATCCTCCAAATTTCAAACTTAGTCAAATTTCAAGGCATTTCACGATCGGGATTGTAAAATTTGTAACCAAGATCAGAATTTAGGTTTGTGTAAGCCCACACTAACATTTGATCACTGACTGTGTGCAGGTTCTAATCTTTTTTGTGCAGGGGAAGGAGTTAGTTTAGAGGCTTTAAGTTTTTTTTTTTACTTTCTTTCAACAAAATTTGGTTAAAAAGAATCCACTGTCCCTTCTTGTACAAGTTAAAATAAACCTCACATTTTATTTTGGAGTGCATAAAATGAACCTCAAACTTGTTTTTGGTGCTTAAAAGAAAATTCATCTTTCTTTATTGCAAGGTAAAAAGAACAACAAACTCAAATTTGCTTTCATTGCAAGTTAGGATACACTCTATTTTGGTGCTTAAAACAAGACAAGACAAATCTCATTTTATTGCATCAAACTTAAGAAAAACTCACAATCAACACTTCAATTTTTGGGCAAGTAAAAAGAACAATCAACTTGTTTCAATTGTGCAAAATGATTTTACTTCACGAATACGTGTTTCAATTTAAGTTGACCAGGATTTCAAATTCTAGCTTACTCAAACATATTGCCTTTGAAGTTAAAAAGAACACCATGATTGTTAGAGCAACATCTCCAAATAGTTAGATCACATTGCAATGAAAATAAGTTGAAAAGAACAAGTGCTTTTTGTGTTTGGCACGCTTGTGCAAAGAGTTGGTCGAGTGGTCCTACTTCTAACACACACTATCCTCTCCCTTGGCTTTCATGGTCCTAGGTGCAAGAGAAAAGTGTTAGTAACACTCAAAATTTTTATCTTTTTAAGAGAGGCTTTCCAAGAGACACATCACTCTTGGGAACGAACTCGTGCGGTAAACCCTTCGAGCCGCTATAGAAATCACGTGAGAGCGAAAGTTGTAGCCTTGGATATAGTTGTTCCTACAGTGTAACTTGCCGAAATGACAAATGGGCCCCACCACAAGTTACAAGGCTCTTAAGTGAGTCACTGCAGAATGAACTTATGTCCAAAGACATCGAAAATTACTAAACGCCTTTAAGTAGTAGCCCACCTATTCTATTGATTAAGGATATTTATGATATAATTCAGTGCAAGAGCATAGATGGTTTTGCTCCCAAGATACTCACCATACATATTTCCTTGAGTAGAAACATAGCTTTTTGAAAAGTCACTTGTGGCTTGATGAAAGTGGTGACTCCCCCATCATAGGGATCATCTATTTGTTATGCTCGTGCAAGACTTAGTATATCACATCCTTACCTGCCACGACAGGAGTCATAAGGTATGTAGTACCAAAGTCGAAGAAATATCAAGATGTGGGCTGAATTTATCACAACTGGCCATTTGACCTTAGGGATACAAAGTGTTTGAAGTGTTTTTGTTTTAGTCAAGACCAAGTACAAATTGAGCCGACTTCGGGCTTTGGAAAGAAAAACACCTAAAATACACTTAAAGGAAAGGGTCATAAAAAGTCTAAGGATTGGGTTGATCTACACCCATACTCATTTATGCCTCTAAGGCAACATTCTTGTGTTTGTGTGCTTGCTTTGTTTTCTTGTCAAAGAAACATCCTAAAATCCAAAAATCAAAACAAGTATTCATCCAACCAAATATTTTTTAAAACAACCAAAAGATCAAAAACAAAGAAAAGTATCAAACTTTATGACCATTCTTCAAATCTTGAGAAAGAAGAATCTTCATCAAAACATCAACTTGAAAAGAAGACCATTGAGTTCAAAGGCTTTGATCAAAAGGAGGAAATTCTTCTATCTAAATAGACAAATCTTTGTCTCTCATAGAGTTTTTCTACGTCACATGCATCTCTACCTTCAAGGCAAATCAAACGAATTTGATTTATAGTCATTAAACCGTAGAGCTTTTATGCAATATAGAGATTTGATTTATCACAAAAACCAAGGAGGCAAGATCAATCCCAACTTCTTCCCAAACATTTGTATCACATACAACGTAGCTCGAGAAATGCCACCAACACCCGAAAGGGAAGAGGTAGAATTTGTTCCATTTGTGACACAAAGTTTTTATTGAAGTTAAAACATTTCATACATTATCTCATTCACACATCATCACTTCATCATCAATCCGTTTCAACTCTCAAAACATTAGGAGGTTCTTATCCTAAGTTCTCTTTTGGATATTGCTTGAATCAAACACATCACATCACTTTTAGATTGTCTCTACATCTAGGATAAGCTCATCCTAAGAGACATATCTACAAAGGTTAAAACTAGTTTATGAGTGAATCCTCTCATTACTAGGTAGTTAAGTCTATAACACATCTCAGATTTCTCTGCACCTTATCACATCAAACCTTATCAAACACAACAAGCAATTCAAAGAAAGAATTTTGGTAACATCTACCTTTAAGTGCTAGAGATCCACATGCAACACAATTCACCAAACATCAATCTTTCATTTCATCAACAACTCATCATCATTTTCACCCAACTTCAACAAAAACTTGTAAACAAAATGGCTCATACCCGATCATAGTCAAGGCAATGAGAAATAGAAATTGAAGAAGAAGAGGAGGAAAATATCAATGAATTTCAAGAAGCACTTGGAGGAAATGCAAATGACGAAAACCCAAGTACTCCTACTCCTGCAACAATAGAAAGGGCTCAGCACAACCCTCTCTTTAACAAACTTTTTGACGAAATACTCAGGAGCAATGCAGATGCTCACTTTTTAAAGCTTGCTCAAGAAGGAGCCAAACTCCCCTCTAACTTTGATCTTGCACAACTAAGACAAGCATCAGAATGACAAAGTCGCCATGAAGAAGAAAGAGGTAGAGATCCCATCAGATATAACATTCCTCGAGGTAACCCACCACCTCCTCCTCCAAATGAAATAGAGATGTTGCAGCAACAAGTTGAAAATCTCGCCCAACAACTTCATAGTGGTGTGAAAACTAATAAATTTTCACTCAATGACATTTGTCCCTATCCCTTTCATAGGAATCTTTATATGCCACCTTTTCCACGAGGATTTGAAACACCCAAATTCGAAAAGTATAGAGGAAAGGGAGATCCTCGCGATCATGTCAGGGAATTCCACTCAGCTTGCCTCGAAGTGGCATACGAAGATACGTACCTCATGCACCTTTTTCCCCAAAGATTGGGAGGAACAACCACATCATGGTTTTCCCGACTACCAGGTGGCATTAGGACCTTTGAAGAGCTAGTTCAGAAGTTCTTGGCACATTACTCTCATAACATTGAACGTGATATCACCACGGCTGATCTATGTAACACTAAACAAAAACCAGGTGAACTATTCTCAATCTTCCTGCAATGATGGCGTCAAATGTCTAGCCGACATTCTCTTCAGTTACCTGAACAAGCACTAGTGGAAATATTTATTTCCAACTTAAATGAAGAAATGGAATTTCACCTGGATGTCAAAGACACAGACTCTTTCAATGGCATGATCACCAAAGGTTTAAAATGTGAGCGAACTCTCATCAAGAAAGGATTTATCAAAATCTATAATGAGCCAAAGGATGGTCCACGCCCACGCTTCAATAGTGACAAACCAAGCTTCTGGAACAAAAACAAAAATGTTGTCAACGACGGGGTTGTGGATGCAAGAACTATCAAAAGTGCACAACCTGTAGTTCAATTTGCAGGATAGAATCCCCCACCTCAGACTAACACAGTTGCTCCTCCAAATCAAGGCCACATCACATCTCACGATAAACCCAGACTTCGTCAACAAAAACAAAAGTGAACATACACTCCCTTAGGGGAACCCATCGAAACAGTGTTACGACAACTGGTTTCTCAAAATCCGGTAACCCTACCCAAAACATCAAACTATGAACCTCAAGTCAAACCTGCATGGTGGAGGGATACTGAACATTGTGATTTCCATCAAGGGAGAGGACACAAGACAAGCAATTGTCACAGATTAAAAGATCTTATTCAGGATCTTATTGACCGAGGTGAAATCGAAATTGAAGGACATGACCCAAAAACAACAAAAAATGATCAGCTGATGTTCAAAAATCCACTTCCATCACCAGATCAAAGGGGTCCTTCCACTTCCAGGAGAGGCACTGATACCACTGATTATATGCAAGTCGCATATAATTATACTGTAAATCACCTGTACGATGCCAGTGAACAAATTGCAACTATAACCATCAAAAATCCCAGCTCCACTTGCAATGTTGTTACACGCCACAACAAGATTACCATAAAAGCAGCTCCACAAGGCACCCCATCTATTCCAAAGCAGTATAACCTTGTGGAATAGTTAGACAAAACGCCCGCACTGATATCTGTATATGGTGAAAATGGAAATAACAATGTTGAAAGACTAAATAGATTCAACCACAAAACCCTAGCCTAACAACAGCAAAGATCCACCATAACATATGAAGATTACCTAATACAATGCAAATCAAATGAAATCACAAAGATTATACCATCACATGTCCAATAGGGTTTGAATCTCCATTCTTCCTATCTCCATTGATCTTGCTTGATATATTTGCTCTTAGATTTTATGTGCACAAGAGCTCAACAAAGAACGGAATGTGGTTGCAAGTAGGATCTCATATGAAAAGCGTAGTGTAGTCAAGTGTATAAATTGATTAGCCAGGGTTTGATAATGAAGGAAGCATCTCTTTATATAGAAGACACTATAAGAAATGGAGGGATAAGATTGAGAGGTGTAAAAGAGGTCGGCTATGATTAGAGGGTAGGTAAAGAAAATAAGAAAATAATAAGAGGGTAGGTAGTGTAGGAATTAAGAGATGAATGACATGTGTCATATGTGGAAAAGGCTAATGAATTAATTAAATAAATAAAGACTCATTTAATTAATAGAAGAAGTGGGATCAATTAAATAAATAAGATATTTATTTAATTTAGGAAAAGGATAATTTAAATAAATAAATGTATTTATTCAAATGAGAAATAAGGCTAGAAGAGGATAAATGAATTAATTAAATAAATAAAGATTTATTTAATTAATAGAAGAATTAGGCTAAAGTAATTAAATAAATAAAAATATTTATTTAATTAGACATGACAATTTTAGGTGTCTACATTTTGCCCCTCTTTGAGACAATGCAGCTTGTTGCGTTGTTTCAAAGAAGATAAGATGAACTAATACAAAGTTGCCCCAAGATGGGAATGATATGCCCCCTCGAGAGATTGGATGAAAATGTCTAAAAAGACCACAGACAATCTCTCGATAAAAAAGAAAGGTTAGAATGGACTGACCGAATAAAGTTACAGAGTCATGGGATAAAGAAAACTGACTCGGGAGACGAGGGCTAGGGCTAGGGCTAGGGAAGTCTATAAGATAGACCACGAGGGGAATACATCCTCATTATCATCCACACATCCAAGAGATCAGAGTGCAGAGCAAGATAGAGCAGCAGTAGTCAGCAACGATGGCATTGGTTCACAAATTCGATTGCGTTCGCCGATATCAGAGGCCAGCAGAATCCAGGAGAGCTGGTAAGTACCACAAAACCTCCTTGTACTTTGTTGCAATAAATGTTGTCATTAATGCATGCTAGGTATCGCATTTAATGCATGTTAGAATAATGTCCAAAAAATGTCAAAACATCAAGGCACGTCTGTGCTAGTGCCAGGTGAGTCTATGCTGGCTAGGCACGTCTGTGTTTGTGCCAAGCGCGTCTATGCTAGAAAAAGTGTCTGTGCCAAATGCGAGCGCGTCTGCGTTGTTCAGGCACGTTTGTGAAATGTGGGCACGTTTGTGCAGGACAGGCGCATCTGTGTAGAGCATAGGCACGTCTGTGTATTTCAGGCACGTCTATGCAGAGTAGGCGCGTTTATGTAGCCTCTAAGCGCGTTTATGTCATGAAGGCACGTTTATGTCTTCAAGGTCAAATCGACAGTTCTGTGATGAACATACGCTGTCGATTGGATAAGCTGCTAAGAGGATACACTCAAGCAGGTCCTCTAGGGAAGACTAGGATAGCAAATAGGGCTAGGATTGACAATTTTGTGATAGAACATTTGTTGCCAACTAGGAAACTACTCAAGAGGATTCACTCAAGCAGAGGCCCTAGGATAGGATAGATCAAGGCACTTTGTGATGAACAGTGAGTACCAATAGGAGCAACACTTTGTGATGAATAGGGAGTGCAAATGTGAGTAGCACTTTGTGATGAACAGGGAGTGCAAAACACGTAGTACTTTGTGATGAACAGGGAGTACCACTAGGATAATCCGCAACACTTTGTGATGAACAGTGAGTGTCGCTAGAATAGAAGCAACACTTTGTGATGAACAGTGAGTGTTACTAGGATAGAGTACCATATGCACTTAGATAGAAAGTGGCATTTTGTGATGAACAGTGAATGCCACTATGACTGACATGATTGATTTGCTTGATTGTAGGAGTATTTGCCTATGCTAGAGTCACGAGAGAGATTCTCGTCGACTCAGAGGTTGCGACCAGAGTTGACATTCGAGGACAGGGCTGCCATTGAGGGTATGGGTTTGTGATATATTATGTATGTTCCTGAGTTTCGAGCAAACATGGGGTTGCTGACTGCGCTAGCTGAGAGATGGCACTCAGAGACGTGCACTTTCCATTTGTCGATGGGTGAGATAACAGTCACCTTGGAGGATGTTTACAGGATACTGCGGGTATCGATCGATGGGGAGCTGATTCCTTATGTTCGAGAGAGAGATAGGGAGGCCCTGAGACGAGTGTTTTAGGATCCCGAACTAGAGATGAGAGCTAGACACGTGGCATGGGACACGATGACAGTGACAGGACTGGCACTACCAGCAGTGCTAGGAGGAGTGATCAGTGGGTTCCTGTGTCCAGACAGGGCGACATGAGGGTTGGCTGTGGGCTAGGGGAGCACCTTGGAGACACTGGTTACATAGCACACCAGATATGCCTGGGGACCGTGTGTGCTGGCACACTTGTACTATGAGATGCATTAGTTTGTGTATCATGGATCCGTAGGATTGGGCTGCGGAGTTACACTGCTACAGGTATGGGCCTATGAGCATCTGTCGGTTACCCAACTGATACACTTCAGGGGCAGGGGTCATGGATACAGTTTTGTACATTTATATGATATGATTACACCCCAGCCATAGATTGGCAGGTTGGAGCATTGGCGTCGAGTCCTGGATGAGATTGACACTGTGATATGGAGGCTGTACCTTGGGTGCGAGCAGTGGGAGGAGGACACAGTGGATCTACCTTATACCTTCCAGAGTAGATATCTGATTAGGCAGATGCCCTATGTATTGGAGAGACAGCTGGTTGATAGGGTATGCAGGCAGTTTGGCCGTATTCAGTGGATGCCACGGGGTTTCGGGATGTATGCTCGGACAGTCAGGGATCAGGCACACTTTTGGCCATTGTTGTCGTATGAGCAGGCCGTGACGCAGCTAGTAGAGATGGTGTCAATGCCATGGGATATGTGGCCAGAGATTGAGGATGCAGGCATGGATGCAGAGTACACAACATATTGGGCTGAGCATCCCTTTCCACGACTGACAGACCCAAGGAAGGCAATAGATGGAGATGGTGGGGGGGATGGAGATGATGATGGAGATGGTGGAGGTAGAGGCCAACGGAGGAGGCAGGGTGTTATTGGAGAGAGGAGGGTGGCTCCACAGAGAGAGGGTGGGGAGGAGAGACAGGATCAGGTGGTGAGGGGTCGCAGTGGATTGCCACTACAGGTGCTAGCAACACAGGGTCCTAGACAGGTGCAAGGACAGGGGCAGAGGTAGGTACAGGTACAAGCATAGGCACCAGTATAGGGGGAGCCACAGGGGGCTGAGGAGGAGGAGGATGAGCTGCTTGAGCTAAGCGAGATCTGCCACGGACAAGCAGATGAGATTCAGGACCTGGAGAGGGAGACAGCTAGGCTCAAGAGGCGACTAAGGGAGACAGAGCATGAGCGGGATCAGGCTATCCAGCGCTATACTGAGGCTAAGACAGCACTGAGGGCTGGGAGGTGGGTGGCAGAGAATACAGGGGCTGGATATGCCTATGTTCTATGGGCAGGAGAGGAGATAGGTTACTGGCGAGACCTATATTACGAGGCAGTGCCACCAGAGCAGCAGGTGAGGAGCTTCCGCAGACCATCACGGACAACGACAGCTACGGGAGGGAGCCAGAGGAGACAGGCATCCAGCGGTGGGGTTATGGGTCCTCCACCACCACCAGATAGAGGGGACAGGAGAGATGATCCTAGGGTGGGTCCTTCTAGAGCTTAGACTCCGTCAAGGCCAGGTGGCTCCGAGGGAGGGAGTTCATCATAGCCTTAGAGGGCTCCCTATGTATCAGTGTTTTGTACCATTTTGTATTATGATGTAGACACCTTTGGGTGATTTTGTAGCCATATGATTTTGACATCATTGTATCATGACACTTTATATATATATATGAGATGATTCATCTTTGCGGCAGCTATATGCATGTGTACCTATGTGATGAGATGTTTCATGATGTATGTTTTTATGTGATGGTTATGATATGGATGCAAATATGTATATGATGAAATGCAATATTTTTGTTCTTTTATGTTTTTAATATGTTATGCATATGCAAATGTGAATGTGTGAAATGTTAATAAATATGATAATGCAAATGATTATTTACATGATAAAAATGTAAGATGTGCTAACATGAGTTGTGTGCAGGATGTGATGCAATTGTGATATCTATATGTATGTATGAAATGTTACTATGTGGTAATGCAGGTGCAACTACATGGAATGCAAATATTTTTGGCGTGTCATTATACTCAGTCATGTGATAATGGGCTACACAGACTCAAGAAGAACGATGGAAGTCAATCAAGAAAGGGGGATGAAAGATAGAAGATATGAAAGTGAAAGAGCTTCTTGTGTGTTATCATCATGGAGCTTTATTATGGCAAGTAGGTTATGACAATCGAGGCATATGTTCGACCCAGAAAGTCATTGTACCTGTTTGCATGGAGATAAGACAGTCACAAACAAGGAATGCCCCAGTTCATACTAGACTCTCAGTGTCCTCATATCCTTGGACAAGTCATAGCATTACTAAGAGACAATCCACAGACAATAAAGAAAAATAGGTGACGACACCCCATCCTCGCCTTTCTAGTCAAACACACCTTGGAGATAAAATCTCTAGTCAGAGACATCCTAGAAAAGCTAAAAGACATGTCACCAAAAGATAAAATCAAAATAAAACCAAGACTCGACACCAACATCCATTGAAGTCCTCAAGTTTAGTGTCTCTTGTCACTTGTATAAGTCTATTTGATTATGGTCACAATGTTTACTTTCACAAAAAGGATAGATATCATTGAACCATATGTTGTATGAGTCTACTGAAAGATTTGATTTGTTGAAGCCTATTGTTGATGTTGTGTCTCATCTGAAACTGACTGAATCCATGAAACTGATACTGTATTGTGGAGAAGACGAAACTTTATTGCGGATCTGTGATGCAAATGTTGCTTTATTGCGGATTGTGCACGGATAGACTGAAGAAAAATGGAACAAACTGTATTCCTCAAAACGTGTGATGTTCTTAGTTCCACACCTATTACTAGATGTAGGATTTGCCTTAGCTACAAATAGTACCTGATTTATTATGAATGGAGAAAGGTTAAAAGGGAGGTTATTATGGATGGCTAACCAATCTTGGGTAGATCAACAATAAGCCATGATGGGAATGTGTATGTTTATTATGGATGAATAGGTCGTGAGTGTGTGCACAGTGAAAGGATGAAATGGAATCCTAAAGGAGGGAGGAGCAATGTCTCTACACATGGTGCCGGTGACCCGGTTTTCACCATGGTACTTGCCCAGGGCGCCACCAAAGTGGTTTTCACCATTGGATAAAATGTTTTTCTTTACCTTTTTTATTTTTTGATTTTTTGATTTTTTTGTTGTCACAAGGCGCCTGTTTGCCAGGTTTTCACCAAGTAACAAATTTTTTGTTTTATGATTTTTTTGTATTTTGAATTAGGATACTCCGAAGAGCTATGTGTAAAACTTGCGAAGGTGCATGCTATTGATAGGATCCTCTAAATGTTCACCCTCTGTGCTTGAGAGCTGATATGCCCCAGATCCATATGCTACTGTAATGATGTAAGGACCAAGCCAGTTTGGTTCGAACTTGCCCTTCTTCTCTCTGTCTTGCTGATTTTTGGGGTTTTCTTTGAGAACTAAGTCACCCACCTCTAATGTGTGAGGCTTTACCTTGTGATTGTAGCTGCATTGTTCCTTGATTGAATAATGTGTAGCTCGAGTGACTATCTTCCTTGATGAAGGAACTGAGATAGAATTACTAATGTGTAGACTACACAGGCCCGCATGCGTGTCACCTGAAGAAGTTTGGGCACCCTTGATAACAAAGTCCCTCATGGAAGCTCCATTAAAGGTCCATGATGTATCGCCAAAAAGGGATGGATGTGTGGAACAAGTGGATGAGTTATGAAGGCTTATAACTATGAAAAGAAGTGAAAGTAGGATAGCATGATGGAGACTTAAGATCAACAAGTATGATTTTTGACTCAAAATTGTAGAACTTTTGCCCCTAGTTATTTTGATATTAGGGGAGATCAACTCTTATTCTTTCTTGTTCATAGGATTTTTATCCTTGACTTTGATTTTTGCAAAGTCCAGTAGCTTTTGATTTTGATTTGGACTAAAGGACTTTTCTTTAGTTTTGACTTGTAGATTTTTCTTTTCAAAGCTTGATTTTTGATCCCCAATGAGTAAGGGCTTTTGTAATTCTTGTTGATCCAAGTTTGGGAGAGGAGTGAAAATGGAAGGAGTGGATGATATGGTAAAGCTATGTGAATTCTCAAGAGGGCTGGCGATATGCTCAATAAATTCTTTGTTGGAACCACTCTTAGGACTATTGATATCAAGAGGTGCTTGCACCACTAGAGGAGATTTGCATTCAAACTTAGTAGCCACAACACTAGGTGGTTCACACCCAATTCCTTGCAAATTGTTTATAGATTGTTCTTGTTGACTGAATGTCTTAGGAGATAGTGGGAGTTGATCAACATGAAAGATATACTCACCACATACCATGTCTTTAAACTTGAACTTTTCTTTTAGCTCTGCTTGTTTGGATGTAGAAGCTTTTAAGCATTCTGGATCCACATATGCTGATGAAGGAATAGCTTCTCAATTGACTGGGATTGTTATTTTTGATCTAGGTCACAGACTGTTGCAATATATGAATGGATTTGGATCAGCTTTGATGGTCACTTCAACTCCATTGTGTGGAAACTTGATGCATCGATGATATGTAGATGGGACTGCGCTCATCTCATGAATCCATGGACGTCCTAGCAATATGTTGTATGTGAGATCCAGGTCTAAGACTTGACAAACCACATCCTTTGTAAGAGGCCCAACCCTGAGAGGCAAAGTGACTGTGCCTTTGGATGAACGCTCTTCATCATCATATGCCTTGATGGTAATTTTGTTTGTAGAATTCACAGCTTTGTCGGAATATCCCAATTTTTTAATAGTGCTCAATGTACAAATGTTTAGACCTGCTCCTCCATCTATCAGGACTCGTTTGATTCTATGTTTGTGTATGAAGGCTTCAATGTGTAATGGTGCATTATGTGGCTGACTTACGGAGGCGTCATCGACTTCTATGAATGTAAGAGAGTGTGGAATGGAAAGGTATCCCACCATGGCTTGAAACTGGTCCACGTTCAAATTAGTAGGAATGATAGTGTCACTCAAGATTTTGTCAAGAATGGCTTTATGTGCGGGGGATATGCGTGAGAGTTCAAGGATGGAGATAAGTGCAGGTGTCTTCCCTAACTATTCTACAAGGTCGTATTCAGGCTTGGTTGATGAGGAAGCGGTGTTTTTAGCTGGAGCACCTTGCAAAGTGAATTTACCTTGATAGGTTGTAACATGACATTCAGAGGTAGGTTCGGAAGAAGATCCAATTCCTTTCAGAACGATTTTGGGTCTCTAGGTAGAATTCTCAGGGGTTTTGTCCTTGATGATAATGGTAGAGACATAATTGTCCATCGAGATGTGATTAATAGTTGAATCATAGTTATAAGATGCTCTGGTATAGTTGGTCTGGTCATCTGTGGCTGCAGCTTTTCCCTTGTTGTGCTTTGGGAATGGTTCCTTAAACATCTCATGTTCTTGATTGGATGAGTGTCCTTCAATCTCAATGTCACCTCTATCAATGAGATCTTGTATGATGTTCTTCAGTCGATGGCAATTTCCTGTTTTATGACCCTTGCTCTTATGGAATTCACAATACTCATCATCATTCCACCAATTTGGTTTGACCTTTGGCTCATATGGAGGAAAATATGGAATTGTGATTACTTTGTTTGCCACTAGCTTCTTGAAAACTGACTCAAGTGGTTCTCCCAATGGGGTGTACTTCCTTCGTGATCTAGAAGTTGTTTGAGTATTCACTTGATTGTTTGTAGAGCTTGATCCTGAAAAAATGATTTTGGGTCGCACTGTATTGGCATCAACAACACCATCATTGACTGTGTTCTTGTTTTTATTCCAAAATCTTGGCTTATCTTTTCCTTTAAAGTCATCTTTGTTTTCCTTGAATATCTTAATGACTCCTTGTTCAATTAGGACCTTTTCTGTCTCTAAGCCTTTTTCAATGATGTCCTTGAAGGTGGACAAACAAGCTTTCCTTAGATCATAGCCAATGTCTTTGTTAACATTTTGAGTGAACATCTCTACCATTTGTTTTTGTGGAATTTCACAAGAGCATATGCTAGCTAGATTCCTCCATCTTTGTAAAAATGATGAAAAAGACTCTCCATCTTTTTGCTTGGTGTTGCACAAAGTAGTGACCAATATGTCTGTCTCTATGTTGTAGGAGAAATGTTGAATAAATGCCTCTGCTAAGTCACCCCATGACTTAATACCAGGTGGAAGTTGGGAGAACCATTCCATAGCTTGATCACCTAGGCTTTGTGGGAATAATCTCATCAAATATGTCTCTTCTGAAGCTACCTCAATGCAAGCTATGAAAAATTGTCTTATGTGTGCCTTAGGATCCCCTTTTCCTCTATACTTATCAAACTTAGGTGTCACAAAGTGTGTAGGAAAAGGAGGCATTGGAATGCTCTTGTCAAATGGATAAGGACATATGTCTCTCATTGTGTATGTTGGCTTCAGTGTATTTATGTCCTCCATTTTCTTTTGTAAGTCCCTGATTTGTTGCTCCAAATTGTTCTTAGGTGGAGATCAACTTCTTGGACCATACCCCATGCTTGAGGCACCAATTGGAGGGGGAGCATGTTGCATATATGGATGATATTGATCATACACATGTTCATATGGAGGAGGTCTATAATGATGTTGCGTATATGGACCACTTGGTATAGAGTCATGTTGAGGAATGAAATATCTGTTTTGTCCATGTATACCATACTCTACAGGCATGTCATGAGTTTGTTCTAGTGTGTTTCCCCCAAATTTGACATGGGGTTTACTTATGTCCAAATTTTGAGCATGCCTTTGAATATCCAATTGCTTTGGTGGTTGATCCTTAGCATTGATATGTGATTGAGCATATTTTTCTGCATAAGACTTCCACAATGGTCTGCGAAGGTGAGTATCAGATGCTTGACCATGTGTGTATGGGACCTCTGGTTTTTGAAAGAAAGATGATGGTGATTCAGGCACCATATGCGGTCCTCTATTTCCTCCACTATTAGGCCTCCTTTGAACCATGTTGGAGTGAGTTTGTTACAAAGGTCGATTTTCCATTATTTGAGACATGTCAAAATCATGAGGTATCTTGGCTCCACTTTGTGCCATCACTTGTAGGAAGTATTGTCTATAACTCCTCATTATTTCCTCAACCAATCGATTAAAATGAGGATTCATAATGGTGTCTTCCACTTCTGCTGAATGTATAGAAAATTTGTCCATATTGTCATTGTGTGTATCATTGTTGTTTGTAGTGTCCATGTTCTTAACATTTGGAATGTTTCTATAGGTATCCATGTCAGGTAATGTAGTATGATCAGAATTGAAAAAGACATCATTGTCATACTCATAGGCACTCATGTTTACGGACTCTTGAGCCTCTTTAGTTTCTCTCCTAGATTTTTGGGAACGGGTTTCAACCATGAACTAGGTATTGACCGAGATGTATGAGACTAGATAAAAATGGAAAAGAGTATGGAAGACCAAGAGTTGGATGGAATGTAAATGAATCTGAGGTTTACTTGCAATGACCAAAGTGTAAGACCAAGTATGTATGTAGTAGAGTAGGTGTGGCTTCCAAAGAGATGATAGTTTCTCTTGATGAGGTAAGTTGACCTTGACTCTAAGTAAGACCAAATGAGACCCAAAGGTGATAGACCTTGATGAGGGACCACTTAGCAAAATGTTGTTGTATGTAGTGTGTCGACAAAGTATGATGAGGACAAGCAAGTGACCTTTTGACTCAAGTTTAAACAAATGTGAATGTAATGTAAGGTGTAAAGCAATGATGGACTTTGTGAGACCAAAAGACAGGTTGAATGCTAGAGGAAACCCTGGAGAAATAACCTAGGAAGCTCAAGAATTCTGAAATTGACTATGTTTGTTTGCTGGACTGTAAAAAATTTTCAATTCTGAACACAGACGTGCCTGTATACTACACAGACGTGATTTCCTGACACATACGTGGTTCTGTTTAACATAGACGCGAGTCTGAGATTTTGTAAATGCAATGTTGATTCTGAGAACACAAACGCGTTTCTGCCCTTCACAGACGCAGTTATACAACACATACACTATTATGTTAGACACAGACGCGTTTCTGCAAAATTTGTGCAATTTTTTCCAATCTGTGAAGTTGCTTTGTTGTGACCAAATCTGAATGTTTGACTGTTTTTTCGTGACAAGAGGACACAGTGTTGATGAGGACTCAATGTTTGCAAGTTTTAGACTCAAAAATGACTCAAAGAAAGTGTGATGTCTAATGTAAAATTGTTTTGCATACACTTGAAGACACAAAAGACACAATGTTTTGATGTTTGGTCTTGAATGTTTGATTGTTCAAAATAAGTCAAGCACAATTCTTATGGCTGGCCAAGACAATAGTTGTTGATCCCACATGGAGTTTCCCCCGAGGCTACGCTATTCAGAGCGGATACTTAGATGCTTGACCCCACTGGCTCCACCCTCGGCACTCACTTCTCGGGGCAGCCAAGCATCAATCCCCACAAAAACTCCTTGTGGCAAACTTTGTATCTCTACTAAGAACAGTATGTGTGTGGGCCGCTACCAGAGGTTTGACCTCCTGGCTCAACAACTAAAAGGATTTTGGCTTCTAAAACAAAAAGGTGCTAGTAAGGGCATCCGCTCGTGTGGCCATACATGTGGCACTTTCAGCTCTGTAAATACAAAAGGCTCCCAGCCGGTAGGGGTTACGCCCTACAAATGATGAAATAAATTTGATCAAATGGGTTTATGGGGAGACATAGTGTCGGTATGAACTAATCAGCACACGTTATTCAAAGTTTTCACTATGAATACAGTTATTTATAGTGGTTTGGAAGAAGATGGTTTTTCTTTTGCTACCACTTGCGTCGTTCTCTCCTCACTAGTAGTCCTAATGACCACATGGGGAGACAGACCCTCTAAAGATTAAACAAAAAGAGCCTATTACTCAAGACACAAAAGGCAATGATTCAATTTTAGTGCACCAATTGAAGTGTTTGCTAGTCTATGAAAATAAGGCACACAATAAAAGTCCAAAAACCCTTGCTAAGGACCTGCAACAAAGATTTATTAGTAGTTTGGATTGTTTGAAATAATCACCCCTTCCTGCAAGCACACAAGTTAGGTAAATTTTAGATCCAAAAGACTTTGTGGAAATAGGGGTCTTCAACAAAACGATTTTGCTTTCAAGACAAGCTGCACCAATTTCGTTAGCTAGATCTGAAAATGTTAGCTCAATATAAACCAGATCTGAAACATTAAATGCAAGACAAAATGGCAAAAAATGAAAACCTTAAATGAGGAAAGAATTTGAAAAACGCAGACGCAATTTTACCCTACATAGACGCGATTTCGCAACATAGACGCGATTTAACACCTCACAGACGCGATTCCGCAACACAAACGCGTTTTTGCAAAAAAAATGCAAAACAGAAACTCCTGCAAGACACAGGCGCGATTAAAATGATCACAAACGCGATTAGATCTTACAGACGTGATTAAAGTGCCCACAGACGTGCCTATAATGAAAACCTGCAATCTGGAAAATGAAAATACTGTCGGAAACACAAACGCGGTTCAGAGGTTCACAGACGCGATTCGAGAACACAGACGTGACCCTGCAATCTGCAAAAAAAAGGTGAAATAATGTCGAAGACGCAGACGCGATTCAAGATGTCACAGACGCAACAGAAAATCAAAAACGCAATTCGAAAGTGCGCAAACGTGAAAATGTCGAAATGTTGTCGGAAATGTCAAATCTGCAACTTCAAAACACAAAATCTGCAACAAAAGATGTTAAATGCAAAAGGGACAAGAGTCCCACCGGGCGTGCCAAAATCTATGTGGTGAAAATGGAAACAACAATGTTGAAAGACTAAATAGATTCAACCACAAAACCCTAGCCTAACAACAGTAAAGATCCACCATAACATATGAAGATTACCTAATACAATGCAAATCAAATGAAATCACAAAGATTATACCATCACATGTCCAATAGGGTTTGAATCTTCATTCTTCCTATCTCCATTGATCTTGCTTGATATATTTGCTTTTAGATTTTATGTGCACAAGAGCTCAACAAAGAACGGAATGTGGTTGCAAGTAGGATCTCATATGAAAAGCGTAGTGTAGTCAAGTGTATAAATTGATTAGCCAAGGTTTGATAATGAAAGAAGCATCTCCTTATATAGAAGACACTATAAGAAATGGAGGGATAAGATTGAGAGGTGTAAAAGAGGTCGGCTATGATTAGAGGGTAGGTAAAGAAAATAAGAAAATAATAAGAGGGTAGGTAGTGTAGGAATTAAGAGATGAATGACATGTGTCATATGTGGAAAAGGCTAATGAATTAATTAAATAAATAAAGATTCATTTAATTAATAGAAGAAGTGGGATCAATTAAATAAATAAGATATTTATTTAATTTAGGAAAAGGATAATTTAAATAAATAAATGTATTTATTCAAATGAGAAATAAGGCTAGAAGAGGATAAATGAATTAATTAAATAAATAAAGATTTATTTAATTAATAGAAGAATTAGGCTAAAGTAATTAAATAAATAAAAATATTTATTTAATTAGACATGACAATTTTAGGTGTCTACAATATCTATCTTAGAGCTATTGCGCCTATCTCCATCTCATAAAACAATCTTGGATCAAGCTCTCCAAGAGGCGTAAGTCCTTGCAAACCTAAATACATATCAATTCCAAGCCATGGTTGGAAGTCTAAAGTCATCACCTTGTCTCACTTTTTTCGAAAGTGACAACTCTTCCTTCCAGCAACCTCATAACGCCTCACTACACATTGAAGGATTTATCAACCAACATAGGATCAAGTGAGTCTTGATCGATAATGGAGCAGACCTGAATATTTGTACACTGTAGTTGGTCACCGCTTTGGGATATGCAATAGAATTAGTGGATCCTCGCAAGAAGATCACAATCAAAGCTTATGATGATGCAGAGCGTTCATCCAAAGGAGCTGTGGTGCTACCAATCCGAGTGGGCCCTGTGATAAAGTACATCATATGTCAAGTTATGGACCTTCCTCTGCCATACAATTTATTGTTAGGAAGATCTTGGATACATGCCATGCAAGCCGTTCCATCCACCTACCATCAGTGTATCAAGTTCCCACATAACGGTATAGAGATCACAATCTTGGGCGATGCAAACCCCTTTGCATATTGTCATAATACCAATCATCAACCAAAGATTACCATTCCTAACAATAGAAAAGCCATCTCCTCCACATCATACATAAGTCCAGCCTCTCTTTCCAGTTAAAACACCACTATACCCAAGCAAGAAAAGCTTAAGATGAAAATAGCAGAGGAAGGTCCTAGGGAATACAATTTGAGTCAACTCTTTTGTGTAGGACAAATGCCCACTTCTCCTAGAACACATGGAAAACCTCAGCAGTTACTTCAAACACCATTGATCACGCCAGCATGTGCTTTGACGCCTTTCATCCTTGGGAAGAGTCAAGAAGAAGAAACCAGAGATGAGGACTTAGCGGAATGGATCTATAAAGATCCCATCACCACTGATATGCCGCAAGCTACACTTCCCACGGATCAGTATGGCAAAGGCCTCCTCATTATGCAAAGAATGGGTTATGATGGTCAGAGTGCTTTAGGACATTGCAAACAAGGAAGACATGAACCATTGTTGTCGGAATTAAAGCCCAAGGATAATACAGGCCTAGGCTTTCAAAAGGAGATATTTCCTAAGCTTAGATTCAAAGGAAAACCCAACAAACCACTATATCAGCCTATTGCAAAGAGGACACCTTTTATTATAAAAGTAGCATCAAAAACCATCGCAACTCCCCCACCGAGGCTCAAAATCCCAACACAACCACCTATAATACCAATCATCCCACCAATCAAACCGATGATCCCATCAACAGTAGCAATAACGTCAATAGCACCATTAGCAGCAGCAACTACATCAAAACTCGCAGCAGCATCTACAACACTAGCAGTTCCAGCAGAAGCAATAGAGTCAACACTACCAATACTCCCCGTATCGGATTCATTGATCCCCATCATCCTTCCTGCAGCACCGATCATTTTGTCTACAAAGGTACATCAACCGATCACACCTACAGTGTTTAACACAAAGGACATCCCAGTATGGTATAGTAATCGGATGCTGGAAAGTGATTCAAAGACTGACTCACATGAATGGGAATTTGATTCCATCCAGCTTAATACTTCAGATGAGGAAGACACATCACTACCTCCACCTCGCAAAAACATCCCTGTTTATGGAGAAGCATAGATAAAGACCTATTGGGTTCCTGAGCTGGAAACTTCTTCCACAGACCCTACGTCACATCCTATGCCTGATTCTGATAGGGAGAGTACCATCAATGACCTTCACCACATTGTCTTAACCCTCACTGACACATCTAACAAACTTAACCTAATCGATGAAGTAATGCCCATTATCCATCCTGAACTCATCGAATGGAACCAACCTAATCCCCCATGTCTTGACCTTTTCCAAAATGATGAGACGCTCATTGACTTTTTGGAACTACGGGATAACATACCAAGCGGGGATCACAAAGCTGGATTCGCCATAGAACTTAATAGCACAACATACTTTGGGGCGGATGCCAAACCTTTCAGTTGTAAAAATATAAAAATAAAACATGGATCTTCAAGTGAAAACCACACCATGGCACTGTTTGATCCAACAAAAGTAAAAAGAAAGAGCGTATCCAATGGTGAAAACCTCTCTAAGGCACCGGAGGATGAACAGTTTGACATTCTCCCTGCTAGTACACAACAGGAACGATCAACGATTCTCATCGAGGAAACAAAAGAATACAATGTGGGGACTCCTGAATTTCCTCACCACATACATCTGGCATCTCTTCTAGCTCCAGAGGAACAACCTAAGTTTGTAGAATTCTTCCAGAAGCATCAGATCAACTTTGCATGGTCATATGCAGACATGCTTGGGCTTGATCATGATTTAGTCATGCATCACCTCACCGTAGCAGAAGGAGCCAAGTCTGTCAAGCAGAAGCTTCGTAAGATGCATCCTCAGATTGCAGTATAAGTCAAAGCAGAACTCAAGAAACTCCTAGATGTTGGTTTCATTAGACCAATTGATTATGCAGATTGGATATCCAATATTGTGCCCGTCGGCAAGCCAAATGGGGGCATCCGTATTTACACTGACTTCAGAGATCTGAATAAGGCATGTCCTAATGATGACTTCCCCCTACCAAACATCGACATCATAGTGGACCTAACAGCAGGACATGCCATGCTTTCACTCATGGATGACTTTTCAGGATACAATCAGATAAAGATAGCACCAGAGGATCAACATAAGACAACCTTCACATGTCCATGGGGCACATATTGTTGGAATGTAATGCCTTTCGGCCTCAAGAATGCAAGAGCAACCTATCAACGAGCAATGACCATCATCTTCCATGACATGATGCATACTATGATGGAAGATTATGTTGATGACTTACTAGCAAAATCACTCACCAGAGAAGGTCATCTCGACATATTAGATAAAATCTTTGATAGACTGAACAATATCATGTTCGACTCAACCCAAAGAAATGTGTCTTTGGATTAACCTCAAGGAAGCTTTTAGGATACATTATCTCAAGCAAAGGCATTGAGGCCGATCCAACAAAAGTCAAAGCAATCATGGACATGCCACCTCCAAAGAACATCAGTCAACTAAGGACATTACAAGGATGACTAAAATCCATCTGAAGATTCATTGCACAACTGGCAGATAAGTGTCACCCCTTTACACATTTGCTACACAAAAACATTCGCTTTTAGTGGGATACCAGATGCCAGCAAGCATTCTAGATGCTTAAAGACTATCTCATAAATACACCGTTGCTGATCCCACCAGATCCAAGCAGACCTATGTTACTCTATATATCAGCAACAAGTACAGCATTGGGTGTACTATTGGCACAACATAATGCAGAAGGGAAAGAGTGTGTTGTTTACTACATCTCTTGCACACTGGTTGGCTATGAACTCAATTACACACCTATTGAGCGAGCTTGCCTAGCAGTAATCTTGGCAGCCACTAAACTAAGGCACTATCTATTGACACACAAAGTACAACTCATTACGAAGATTGATCCACTCAAATACTTACTCAGTAAAGCAACATTGATAGGCTGCTTGGCCAAATGGGTGATGATTCTCAGTGAATTTGACATCGAGTATGTGGACCGTAAAGCTATAAAGGTCAGGTTATTGTAGATCAGTTGATCGATGCACCACTCATAGGCGATCATCCTCTCATTTCCAACTTTCCAGATGAAGAGATATTCATGATCACTACAGCACAACCATGGAAACTATACTTTGATGGTTCGTACACTAGGCATGGCTCGGGGGCAGGCATTCTATTTATCACACCTCAAGGTGACAGCATCCTGAAGTCTTACAGGCTCACATTTTCATGCACCAACAACATAGCAGAGTATGAGGCCTTGATCACAGGACTCGGGCTGGTCATACAATGGAAGTTACAAGAACTAAAAGTCTATGGTGACTCCCAACTAGTCATTCGACAAGCAACAGATGAATATCAGACCAAGGATGATAAACTCATGCCATACAAACAAATGATGGACAAATTAAAGGCATCATTTACTATCACCTTTGAGCAGATACCAAGAGATCAGAATCGAGCTGCTGACGCTATGGCTACCATCGCATCTCTCCTGGATCTTCCACAAAATTCAACACGCTATGAGTTCTTGGTAGAATAGCTTTGGATTCCCGCTTATGATATCCCCGAATCTGAGATGATATGTCACCTTATCATTTTCGAATCCCCATGGTATGATGACTTCTACACCTATCTCCGCAATCACACCCTTCCTCCTAACCAATCGAATAACCAACATAAAACCTTCATTCACCAAACCGCTCGATATACCATTATTGCTGAAACCCTATACCGATGCAGTCTTGATGGTACTCTCCTTCGATGTCTGGAACAGGATGAGATAACAAAGGCCTTGGAAGAGGTACATGAAGGAATTTGTGGAACGCATGCAAGCAGTCCGTCACTAGCCAAGAAACTCCTACGCACTGGATACTACTGGCCATCTATGGAAAAAGACTCCTACTACTTTGTCAGAAAGTGCAAGAAATGCCAAGTTCTTGGAGACCTGATACATGCACCAGCACAGGAACTACAACCAATCACAACACCATAGCCTTTTTGTCAATGGGGTCTTGACCTTGTGGATAAAATCCATCCATCTTCATCTAACGGCCACAAATTCATTATTACTGCCACCGAATATTTCACAAAGTGGATCGAAGTTGTTCCACTTACCCAAGTTATCGGCAAGCAGATCGCCTCATTCATCCTTAATTACATCATTTGTCGGTATGGTGTACCCATGTCCATCATCACAAATAACGGTCTTCCTTTCAAAAATCAGGATGTTCGTGAACTCTGTGAGAAATTTCACATCCAACACCACTTTTCCACTCCCTATTACCCACAAGGCAATGGTCAGGCTGAAGCATCAAACAAGAACATATTGAGGATCCTAAAGAAGACAGTCAATGATGTCGGTCGTGATTGGCATGTTCAATTGAATCCAGCACTATGGACATATCGAACTAACAGTCGAACCCCTACAGGCGCAACTCCCTACTCATTGGTCTATGGTGCAAAAGCTATTTTACCTATTGAAGTCGAGATACCATCACTACGAGTTTCCTTGCATAATTTCATCGATGATGAAGCATACAGAGTACCCCATCTCCAAGACTTAGAGCTACTTGATGAGAAATGACAAGCTGCATACAATCACCTCAAAGCCTATCAGCAGTGCATGAGCAGAAGCTATAATCATCGAGTTAGACCTTGTACATTCGAGGTAGGTGATCTTGTTCTTCAAGAAAATCCTCGTAACCAACCCAACCGAGAACATCAAGGAAAGTTTGAATCAAATTGGCTAGGTCCATATGTTGCCACTATTGTATTTGGGTCCGGGGCATATCAGTTGGCTACTTTAGAAGGAGAACCGCTAGCAGATCCGATCAACAGCATGCACCTCAAACAGTTTTATCCATAAGCTACATAGAGCATCAGGCTCCCATATATACTGGCAAAAATACCAAAAACATCCAGATAAATGACTTGAAAAAATACAAAAACATCAAAATAGTAAAGAAAAATCATGCATCCAAACGGTGAACAACCACTCCGGTGGCACCTTGGGTAAGGGCGATGGTGAAAACCTGGCAAACAAGCGTCACTCATAAAGGCTATGGCTCCATTGTCTTTTAGACTTGTTGCGACCACATCCACTACATACACACATCCATCCGTCCAAACCATGGCTTGTTATTAATCTGCAATCAAAAAAGTACTTTATGCATCTTGCATCCCACTTTATCATAGTCATGTCTAAGCTAGGGGCAATGCCCTTGACCTATTTGATGGAAGTGGATTCTACATTGTCTTGTGATTCATTAAGTTCTTCATTCAAAACTATCTCACAAAATCCAAAAACATTCAAAACAATCATCAAATACCAAAAACATTCAAAAATATCTCACAAAATCCAAAAACATGATAAAACATCGAAAATCAAACAGAAAAACATGGCAACACATTGTACATACTCATCCAAAACAGATACCAAACAAGTATTGAAAAATACTCGCACGATGATCACTTCTTCAAATCAACCAAACAATCAACATCAAACACACAAAACTGTCTTAACAGGGATGCATCCTTCCTTACCAAACCCAAGACAAAATGATGTTTTCTTTGACAAGAAAATTATGTGTTAAGCTATCAAATACTTGGTTGGTTTATGAGTAATTCATTCGTTTATATGTATCAGGTTCCTACAACATTGTTTGTGTATCTTTTGCAGATTGTTCCGATGAAGTACCGGGGCATGTATTAATGGTGTCTACGTGGGAAGTTCACTAACCTACATGATCTTATGCAAAATGCAGTCATAGATCACTATGGCTTGCTGACTATAGCGTATACCTCGACCATATGAGCATGAACCATTACCAAGGATCCATATTCTTTATTCTTTATGTAAATACTATTTTGTTTGCAAGAACAATGCTCCTTCTTTGGTTCCTCCTTATCCAATTTGGATCAAGGTTTTTATCTCTTATTAAGGTGTGAACTTGTCTCAAGATATGATCAGCCCAAGATCAAGGAGGACGATCCAAGTCATGCATGAACGGAGATGATCCTTGTCTGTTCCACAAGCAATACTCTGGTCAACTTGACCCATTATGTCAAGTTGTTTGAATTAACTTGCTATATCAAAACCATGTAAGAAATACTCTAGTCATCTTGAATCATTATGTCAAGATGCTTGTATTTTCTTACAACATTTTAAAGCTTAATGATGAAAATAGAGCACTATGGATCGTCATTTCATCTCATCTGTTTATATGTTGCATTCTGTTTCATATCACCCATCCATTCACTCATTCATATGTATGATTTTTGTATGCCAATATGAATAAAGTTAAAATGAGCAGCTATGTGCAAATTAAGCTAGTCTTGAACACAATCGCAACCGAGTACTCTGATACATCATCAATGCATCATGCAAAGTCTAAAATACCTTGCATTCATCATGGTCATATCATCATCATTACATTTAGTTGCATTTTGCATCAAGTACATTTCATATCATTTTAGTTGGTTAAAATGCATATAGTTCATTATCATTTATTAAACATTTATATCATCTCATCATTACATAATCGGGATGTTTAGATTCATTCCTATCAATCGATTGTCTATGCTTGTATTAACCATTTACTATACATTCATTTAGTGTTAGTTATCCATTATCATATTATCATCCTTTATTATCCTTTATCATGCATCGTTGCATACATTCATTTATCTATTCATTAGTTTAAAAAGTGCATTCATTCATCCATTATTAAGTGTCTTATTATGCTCATTTTAGGATTCACTTAAAAATTGCATTCATTATCCCTTTTTAATTGCATTAAGGTGCAGTTATTAAAACCATAAGTTGAATTATCATCACATTATCATTTTTTACTTAATCATATTTAGGCATTTAGAATCATAAACCATTTGTCTCCAAACATTAGTTCATACTATTTTATATATCCATTACACGTACGCATTCATTTAGACATCATCATATGAAAATTTGTACTTTACATTTGTTTATCCATATTTCATTCATTTAAAAACATCTAGACGCATATCCATACATAAATCATTCATTCTTTGCATTAACGTCATTGCATATCATTATCTCATCATTATATATAAAATGAAGCACAAAATCCTGTCTGTATCATTATAAACATACATCATCATCATGGCATTACATACATAAAGCATTACATCAAACAAAACATGCACACATGTGTAAACCTGCATTCATATGTCAGTATCCAACATCATAAATCATCATAAAAATATGCATATAGGAATCATCTCATAAATGCATACATATACACGTATCCATCTAAGCATAAACTCATAAAATCACCATCCTGCATACATATCAAATGCATATCATCAAAATATGGGATCTCCTCATATATATAATCTCATGTATCAGAGTACAATGAAGTCTACACAAATCGGCTACCAAGAGCCATCCAAGATACAGTCCAAAAATAACAATGATAAAATACATGCATGCAAAATGTCACTCTGACCAGATGCTGCACCACCATCGCTACTTGCTCCACCACTAGTCTCTGCACCATCCGATCTATCTCTCCGTGGAGGCCCCATCAAACCCCCACTAGCTCCTACACCCCCTGACCTATCTCTTTGTAGATGACCCATCACACCCCCACTGCTCTGCATCCTCTGGGATCGCTCTGATCTGGCCTGTCGCATCTATGAATAGCTCAGTTCTCGTTGACTAGATGGCACCACCTACTCATATAAACCTCGCCAATAATCAACCTCTCCACCTGCTCTCCGTACCTCCCTCACCAATGCCTCCACAGATAGCCCCTGTCCCTGTACTCCCTCCAAAACCCTCACTCTCTCTTGCAACTGGACCACCCTGTCAACAACTTGATCTCTCTCCCGCAGCACTACAGTCAGCTCTGACTCTCATGCAAATAGCTACACGTCTCTCGCTGCAACCTTTGCCTCCAGATCCTCCACCTGTGTCTCAGCTACTGTCAGTCAAGTATGCAACTGTGCTAGCATATGCTCCCGAGGATCACCACCCCCTATCGCTCCCTCCCCTATCTCCATAGGTGCCTCTCCAGTGGCTCCCTCCCCTCTGTCCATCGGGATCTCCCTCTCCATACCTCAGCCACCTAATCTGACTCTGCCCGGCACCAACGGTCCCCGTGATATCCGCAGTGGCAATCCGCCTCTCCCTCTCTGCTGGACCCGACCACCTAAGCCACCTAATCCACCACTTCCACCATCTCCTCCATCTCCACCACCTCCACCATCCCCCCTCCCTCGTCCACCTATCATTGGCCCTCTGTCTCCGTCCCCTCTCATCCTCAAAAGCAGGAATCGGCTCGGCTGGATCAGATATCCACAAAATCGGATGAGTCGCCCTATATTGTGTATACTCATCTGACACCCCAGCATCCACCACCCTTGGCCGTATATTCCATGGCCTTGCCTGAAGCATCCGGAACTCTGCCAATGCCTGATCATATGGAAGTACTGGCCCCCATGCATATCTCTCCCGAACCACTCTAGCGTACTCTCCTGATCCCCTCGGCAATCCCTGCTGCCGTCCAAACTGCCTCAGAACCCTGCCTGGCACCTGTCTCTCTACATCGTAGGATGTCCGCTCAATCAGGAATCGGGTCATGAATATATACGAAAAGGCTTCCACATCATCCTCCCATGACTCACACTCCAGATAAGGTCTCCAGATCACCGCATCAAGATCATCTAACGCCCACCGCCACCACTCTAACTTCCCCAGGTGGGGCTGACTCATCATGCCGCTGTACATGAACATATAGGGCTAATCAACTTCCCAAAATCTCATACTCACTGGTCGAGTCACCGGTAAGTGCTCCCATGCCCAAATGTGTAGCAGCGTCACTCCTACTGCCAATGAGTCTCTCCCACGGTACGCTACCTCATACAGCTCCTGATACATGAGCGCCAACACGCATGGCTCCTAGGCAAATCGGGTCCCCTCTGTCATCATCTGCTCTATAACCTGTCCCCATCCAACGGCTAGGCCATGCGAGCACCTATCAGGACACAATAGCCCTCCCATGATCCTAGACAAAACTACTGGCAATGGCTCGTACAACGTCGTGATGTCCTCCCAGGCTATGGAGCCGTCATCAATGAACACGTCCTCATCAAAGAATCATTGCACTACTAGAGTCCCCCATGATCTGTCATATGTGACTAGCTCGCCTTGAATGAGAATATGAAGGATACGCCACACATCCTCCAAAGTCACTGTCATCTCCCCCTGTGCTAGGTGAAACGTGCACGTCTTATTGTGTCAGTGCTCTGCCAAAGTTGTAATCAAATTGTGATTCATCTGAATCACGGGCATATGCATCACATCATACAACCCAGTCGCTGCAATGCAATCAATCTCGGCCTCTGTCAGTCGATCCTGTAACCCCTGTGTCGCTGGATGTCTCTCGCGTAACTGTAACACGCGTAGATCCTCCTGCACACGGGCATCAATCAATCATTATCAGTTGTTTTGTTTTCAAACTTTCTTAGGTTTAAACCTAGACTATCAACAGATACTTTGATCAAGTATCTTCGGGTCTCAACATGTAAGCAATCATGACACACCTAAACTTCAACAGACATTTATCCTAATGACCTCAGTCTCATCAGGGCTGCTATGGTTCAAAACAACTCTCACTTCACATCCCTATTCATCCATCATTGGCATCGGGAGATTTTTGTTCACACAAATTGGGGCATCTATTTTTCTAAACAATAGCGCTAAACCCCTAACAAAAGCGCTCAATCAACCCTATAAAAACACTAAAATTGCAAAAGTGCTACAAGACCTATGCAATAGCGCTGCTTAAAGACAAAAGTGCTCAATTGACCCCTCAATAGCACTTAAACATACAACAATAGCGCTAATATTTTCAATAGCGCTCAAACAACAGCACAATAGCGCCATTGCGGCACAAAAGCGCTAGTTAATTGGACAAAAGCGTCAAAACATAGTTTCAGCGCTATTGTCCTGACTCAACTTGGACTCAGCCAAAAACATGACAAAAATGCGTAAAATTCAAAATTTCAAATTTGCGTACCGTTGGTTCGTAGTCGTCTGGCCGATAGAATCGACGGACTCACTCGAAACAGTGCTCTGCAATAGGTACCAGCATCCTGACTGTTGCTCGCTCTTCTAAAAATATCACTATCAGAGCTCTGGTTTCACACTAGTCATGGTAATAAATGATCCTGTTTTCACCCCTTTCTCCCCATATAAACCCTTTGTCGTCACCGTAACCTTCCCTCGCTCACCGCCGTGGTCCTCGTGAACTTTCCGAGCCTCCCATTTCCCCATTTTACCTCCGATTTCTTCTATTTTTCACCCGCGTTACTAACTTCTTCTCTTCTATCACCCTTCCAATTTTCATTCTTTTTCGAGAGATCGTCCAATTTTTTCGCAATTTTTCAGCTCATCTCTCGAGGGGGCATACCACCCATTAAATTAACATTTTATGGGATATTTTTTCACATCTATTTCTCTTTCTTTGAAACAACGCGATAAACCACACCATCTCAAAGAGGGGCAAATGTAGTCACATAAATCTGTCCATTTTAATTAAATAAATATTTAGTATTTATTTGATTAAAAATACACTAAGCCATCAGTTAATTAAAGTAATATTTAATTAATTCATCTTCAAACATTCTCCTATTAATTAAATAAATTATTCAATTTATTTTAATTCATTCATTATACCAAATTCACAATCAATTAAATGAATAAATCATATTTGTTTCATTTAATCCCCTTTTCCTCTTTTAAATAAATTAATTTATTGAAATAAATTAATTTATTTCAATTAAAATCCTATTTTCCCTCACCCACCAAATCCACTTGCATTCCTAAACCCCTTCTAGATTCTTCTAACCCCTTCCTAATTAACCTAATCCATCCCCTAATTATTGTCACATTCTTAAGCAACTTGGAGTCACTTCTCAAAGACTTCAAAGTCTTTGAAAAGCATTTAATACTTTGTGTGTTCAACAATTTAACCTCTAAAGTCTTCCAAAACCACTAATGGCTCTTACATGACCATTAATGGCTCTTACATAACCATTTATGGTTATTTCAACTTGCACTCATGTGTCTCCTCAAGCATTTATTGTTTTGACGATGGTTATCCTTTTTTGCCTTTGCACAAGAGTTTATCCATTGGATAAAAGCTTTATTCTTTGAATAAAGAATTTATTCATTCAACTAACCTTGACCTTAACTCCCAAGTTAACTCTCAGGTCATGTCAAGCATTTAATGCTTATTCCCTCTCCTCTCAACCTATCTCACATTGACACTTGTCATCCTGGGATTGGGTTGAAAGCCCTCACATGGATCTCAAATCATTCAATCCTGACCCTTGTTGAGATTACTCAATCTCAGCCATCCATTGCTCCATTTTTCCTATAAATAGAGCCGATTTCTTCATAATCCAAATCCTGAAAACTTGTATGCATTTAATATGTAGTGAATTTTAGAGAGCATTTAGCATAAATCACTCATATATTGTCATCTTGGACTAAAATAAATCTTAGTTCTTTTTCATAATATGTTTTATTAGTTTGTTTTACATTTGCATAACATAAGCTTGAGATCATTTACAATCTTGAATCTCCATAAGCATCCATAGTGCAAAAAGTTGTTGAGAGCTACACTATTTTGGAACTTGGAGAAGAGAGGAACAAAAGAGAAGGAGCTAAGAACATGTTAAAAGACATTTGGAGATGTCTTCTTACATTTGTGTCATTTGTTAAATATGTTAGCATGATCTTAATATCTCTTTTGATATGCCTGCTTAGATTAGTTCTTGGTTGAATAACACTAACTATTTCTTGTGTGTTTTTGTGTGTTACACGACTACAGGTTCCAGTGTAACCTTTGGGTATTTTGCAGAGCATCAAAACCTTTGCCTTGACTCCCTTTATTCCCTTGATTAGCCACCAAAGTCTTAGACTTTGAAGACTTGAGAATCCCCATGTTCAGCAGCTTAGATTGTTCCAACATCAACATTTCTGTGAAAGCATCAAATGTAGGCATAGTGTAGGAACTTCCCACCGTCAAGCGATGAGTTTGGAAGCTAGAAACAAATGTTGCATATTCGAATGGAAGCTTTTCTAACAAGTTGAATATCAATTGAGAGTCCTTTTTGTCAATGCCACAATCCTTAAGCTTTGCTCGTAGCTCATTTGCCTTAGTGACATAATCTTGGATTGTAACAAAATTATTAGGATCCAAGTTGGTGAGATCATTGTCAATCTTGTAACCTCTAATTTCATCAACTTGACCATACAATTTCTGAAAGAAATCCCAAGCCTCTCTGATTGTGGTATACTTGTCAATGTGAAAAATGAGGTCATCTGATACAACTTTCTCAAAGTTCCAAGAGCCATACAATTTTTAGCGATCCATTCTAATTGAACGTTAGGATCAACCTTAGGATCTATTGGTGTTGCTATTGTTCCATCTATGTAATGCGTGAGTCATTTTTCCATTAGTTTACTTCATGCTTTAATTTTCCATGATGCATAATTATGTAGAGTTAAAGGTGGAAATTTATGAGGACCCATAGCCAAAAAAATGAAAGAGCATAAGGAAAGAAAGACACAATCACACAAGACACACCCCCGAATTGACTCAATCAAAGAACCAACACCCCCCCCCAAAAAAAAAAAAAAAAAAAGAAGTGATGATTTGGCACTTTATACTTAGTGCGTGTACCATGGGCCACTTGCAAAAAATGACAAAGTGGACTTCTGATTTCAACTTTACAACTGCCTCAAATAGGTCAAAAGAGACTTAAAGTGATAATCCAAGAGATCTAAACTAAGATCCAAGCAAATTACAAGTACAAAGTAGGACAAAAATATTAAAAGTATAATTTATACTCAATTTGGTGAAAAACTGATAGCACCACATGAAGGTAGACAAAAAATTATGCACTTTAAAAAAAATGGCACCTACAAAGGAGGTTGTATGAGCCCAAACGAAACCTTTGAAGTTGCAAAATCGAGGATTAGAAAGGTAGAGTTGCGATAAACTGGAAAATCTGAAAAAATATGTCCACCAAAACCATAAAATAACCATACCATTGCAGAGAGCACAAAAAATTAGCCCAAATAAAAAAAAATTGCACTAAAAAGGGCCTTAAAATGACCAAGATATGAGCTTTCAAAGTTGGATTGCAAAATCAAAAACTCAAATGGAGAGGGGGTCTAAATTTTTCAAAAACTTTTGATAAGCAAAATGATGTGTTAAATTTGATGGCTATATGATCATCGCCAAACCATCGCACCCCCCCTTGCTGATCGTACAGACATGGCAAGTTTATTGTTCATCCGTACAGGTGACGTGGCAGAATGACTAGGCGTGTGGTCGATGAAGTGTATGTACGACATTGTTTGCATGGCGCACAAGTGGTAGGTGACATGGCACCGAGGTGGCATCTACGTGTTTGTCTACGTGTAGGGTCTACCTAATAGAGGGCCGCCACATGGCGCAGTCTGGCTGGGAGACGGTCGGGTCGAGGTTGGGCTGAGGCTGAGCGACGACTGGCAGACCATGAGTGCGGTGGTGGTGATTGCTGGGGGTTGCTAGGGTAACACAGAAAAATGTGGAGAGCTGGTGGGGCTACCAGAAGTGAAGCAGTAGCCGAAGGAGGGCGGTGTAGTAGTCGGCGCTGGGGGCGGTCAACACAGAGAAGAGAAGTCGGTTGAAGATAAAGACCAGAAAACAAAGACCGATGTGGTAGATGGACGAGGAGACCAGGAAGTACAAACTGACGGTGACAGCATCGGGCCCTTCAAACGTTATAGGTGTAGTACAGTTGGGGGTAGGATCAACATACCCCTCGAAATAATAAAATTTGATCCCTCATTTTTTTTTATAAAAAACTTTTACAATATATAAAAACTATGAATATTTAAAAACAAATGGAAATAATAAAAAATCGCAGAAAATATTATTATTATTATTACTTTTTTGAAAAAAAATATACCGCCTACCAAATTGGCTTAAAATTCCTTCAAAGCCCCAGATTTGATTTTCACCAAAGATAGGTGAGTTTATACTTGTTTTTTTTATGGAAATGGTCTCTCGGGCTCATTGGTGAGGTCAAAATCATTGTACGATGCCTCCAAAATGAGAAGATCCTCAAATCCAAAAATGAATCCCTCCAAAATGTCTCCCAAAAAACTAATCAATGAAGCCCCAATGGCTCTGATACCATGTGAGAATTTGTCAAGATCAAGGGAACAATGAAAAGCACAAAAAAAAGAGACAATAGTTTAACAAGAACAAACTGTATTCTCATCAATATGCAAAAGTGATCAACTGGATTAACCAATATAAGAGAGATGAGCCTACTTATATAGGCAAGGCCATATGGATATGTGAGCACACAATCATGACATGTGGCTCAATGAGAAACAAGGGTGGGTAAGAATATGTAGGGGTAGGTAGGAGAAATAATATAATATTTCACAAGAGGTGGATCATCCATTGAATGTGGAATGTAACAACAAGATAAGACCACAAAAGGTGGAATTTCTCCTACAAGCATCATCCCTATGTGCACACTTCCCTAAGTGTCTCATATCCAAAATACAATGAGATGCATTATCCTAAGTCAAATTAAGTAAAGTGTAATTATATCCTATAAGAATAAATAATTACACCAACAATTACATCACAAAAATCAACCATTCAAAAAATCAAGCACTACAAGGCAAAAAAATAGTGATCAACATCAACACTCAAGGGAGAAATTTTAACAATCTTGAATTTCCTCGGGAAATTCAAGAATCAATGATAGTACAACTAGAAGGAATCTCCGAGGGGAAGATGATCAAGACAAGAGATAGTTTCAAAAGAGTTAATCAAAGTTAGAATATAATGCAATTGGGGATATCTCCTACCTACGCCTCATTCATTGATTAAGCTTGATAGTGTTGAGTATCAAGAGATATGCCTCATTCATTTAATACCTGTGATGAATTACAAAGATCAATCAAGCCAAGGTAGCATATAGTCATCACTTATCCAATCACATCATTTTCAAGGTAAGACGTCCAAATTTAATGAACCTAGCTTATCCAACAAAGCGATAACTATCGCATGTGGGCACAAAGTTTGATGCACCTACCATCATCATCTACTAGTCAAATTTTCAAAGAAGGAGATGTGTCCCATCAAATGTAAATTTATTATTGGTCAAACATTAAATACTATGTAATGGGTGTAACAAACCCTAGTTTTGATTTCTATATTTTGATCTTGGCGATTGATCGTGAATCAATCTGAGACACTCAATTGTAATGAGAGCACTATAGAAGGCTCCACTCTTTCATTTGTAAGGGTTAATATATAATAGAAAATAATAAATAGTTCATCAATAGACAATAGATAGTTAAGAGTTCAATAACAGTTAGAGTAGAGTAAGAAGAGAAGGCAAATATTGTTGCCAAGACATTGTTGAAGCATGCAAACTTCATTGAAGACATGGTGAAACTCATATGTTGATTTAACAATTTGCATTGTCTCTACTTCTCATTTGCTTTAATGTTGATTGATTGAATAGAAGAACTTTGTGTACGATTAATGGTGAAATTTGTACATCCATACTACTAAAACCTTGTCGATGGTAAAGTGCCTTAGGCAGTCAATTGGATTCATCTTAGCCAAGCTTAACTTTAATTATTACTCCTTCATTGATATGCATCAACTTGATGATGTCTATTCTTGTGGTGGTGATTTGAAAATCATAAAGCTATCCTTAGAAGATTGCACTAGCCTTGTGGAGATTTTCGTTGCATGTCAAAGCAAAGCTTAGTTGAATTTCATCAAAGATTGTCCATTGCTCTTACATTCCTAGTGTTAGATTAGTTTTCTTAACCCTATCCCTTTTTCCTTTTTTTAATCAAGTGAAATTTCCACATTCAAGCAACATTAAAAGCATTCAACATAAGTCCACCTTGTGATTCCAACAATATTACATCAAATACAGTTGATTCTATCCAAGAGCATGTAAAGACTTGGCATTCAAGAACCTTGGAGTCGTCCCATTTGATCATACAACTTAGCATTCAGGGAGTCTTTGTTCAAGAGAGGATATGATACTTGGTATTTTATTTTGTGTTGCATAGTGCATAAAAACACCATCTGTAGTCACATAAATCTGTCCACTTAATTAAATGAATACTTAGTATTTATTTGATTATTTAACCATAAATTAATGAATTAATTAAATTAATATTTAATTAATTCATCTTAACCCTATTCTCCTATTAATTAAATAAATTATTCAATTTATTTGATTTAATTCACTTAACCAAATTCAGACCATTAATTAAATAAATAAATCATATTTATTTAATTAAATCTTCTCTCACATTTAAATAAATTAATATTTATTTAAAACCCCCAAAATCCCACCTCTCACATTTAAATAAATAAATCATTTATTTAAAATCACCTTTATCCTCCACCCACTTGTATTTTCCTACAAAAGCAAGTTGCACAATTATTTTAAATAAATAATTTATTTAAATCACCTTTATCCTCCACCCACTTGTATTTTCCTACAAAAGCAAGTTGTATGCCTAAACCCCTTCTAGATTCTTCTAAACCCTTCCTAATTAGCCTAATCCATCCCCTAAATATTGTCACATTCCTAAGCAAATTGGAGTCACTTCTCAAAGACTCCAAAGTCTTTGAAAAGCAATTAATGCTTTGTGTGTTCAACAAATTAACCCTCAAAGTCTTGGATAACCTTTGAAAGCTTTCAACCTTCAACCACTTAATCCCCAAAGTCTCCAATAACCATTAATGGTTACCTCAAACCCTCCCACATGGTTAAAACATTTGTTTTGACTCAACCTCTACCCAACCCAAAGGTCTCATCAAGCCTTTAATGCTTTGACCATGATTATCTCTTAATCATTTGCACAAAGGTTTATCCTTGGATTAACTCTTAATCCAATGGGTAATCTTAATTTAGACTTGACCCTTACCTTCTAGATAACCATGAGGTCTTCTCAGGCCTTTAATGCCTCCAACCTCTTCTCTCAACCCAATCCTATGTTGACACTTGTCACCATTTTATTGGTGCCAATTGTGCACATGGATCCCCAACTTTCAAGCTTGGCCCTTGATTAAACCATTCAATCTTAACCCTTCATTTCCCCATTTCTTCTATAAATAGAACCCTTCTCCTCAAGCAAAAGGAAGCATTTTTAGAGTATTGTTGTTATACTGGCATTAGCATAGAGCTTTTTCATAGCATCACTATCTACTCTTGCATAGTATTTGCTTATCATATTCAACCATCTTGAATCTCCATATGGCATCCATGGCTAGTGCTAAAAGCTGAGAGCTACACTCATTTGGGACTTGGAGAGGAGAGAAACAAGGGAGAAGTATCAAAAGGCATCATGGAAGCATCTTAGGGAGGCTCTTCTCCTTTCTTTTATTTTGTTAAACTTCTTTCATGCTTTTTGAAATCTCTCTTGATATGTTTGGAATGGTTTTTAGTTCTTTGTTTTGTTTTTATGGTTGAAACTAACTTATTAACATTGAACTTTGTTGTTGCCTTGTCCCCATTTCCATGACATCATTTGGTGAACCCGACGTGAATCAAAGAGCAATCATTTTGAAGACTACTAACTTTTGAATGTTTTAATTGACACATAGGTCATTCTCTTGCATTTTTCTTCTCAATTTAGCACCTTCGCAAATTGATACTTTAACGCTATTGTCTATAATGTTGCTCTTTCATGTTAAATAGCACTTCTGTTTTCACACAGAGTAGAGCTATTGTAACAAAGAGTTGTAAGAAAATTCCTTGTAACCGAAAACCAAAAATTTTAGGCTTGTAGAAGCCCACCAAAACATGCAGATTTTTCTAACTAATTATCTTTTGTGCAGGTTTTAACTAACCCCTACAATAGCATTATTTTTAGCAATTTTAGCTTAGGAAATAAATTTGTTCATATTGCTAACATTGTCTTTCAAGTTAGGATAAAATAAATTCATTTTCCTTTTGGGTTAAAATCAACAAGGCAAATTTTATTTCTTGCATCAAGATAAAACTTACAATCCACACTTCCATTTTTGGTGCAAATAAAATTCACAATCAACTTGTCTCATTTTTAAAGCAATTTTACTTCATGCAAACGTGTTTTTCATTAAGTTGACCAGGATTTTCAAATTCTAGTTTACTCAAACAATTGCCTTTGAAAATTAAAAAGAACACCATGATTGTTGGAGCAACATCTCCAAATAGTTAGATCACATTGCAATGATAGATTAAAAAGAACAAGTGTTTTTTCGTGCTTGGCACACTTGTGCAAAGAGTTGGTCGAGTGGTCCTACTTCTAACACACACTATCCTCTCCCTTGGCTTTCGTGGTCCTAGGTGCAAGAGAAAAGTGTTAGTAACACTCAAAATTTTATCTTTTTAAGAGAGGCCTGCCAAGAGACACATCACTCTTGGGAACGACCTTGAGCGGTAAATCCTTCGAGCCGCTATAGAAATCAGGTGTGAGCGAAAGCTGTAGCCTTGGGTATAGCTGTTCCTACAGTGTAACTAGCCGAAAGGACAAATGGGCCCCACCACCAGTTACAAGGCTCTTAAGTGAGTCACTGCAGAATGAACTTATGTCCAAAAACATCGAACATGACTAAACACCTTTAAAGTAGTAGCCCACCCGTTCTATTGATTAAGGATATTTGAGATATAATTTAGTGCAAGAGCATAGATGGTTTTGCTCCCAAGATACTCACCATACATATTTCCTTGAGTAGAAACATAGCTTTTTGAAAAGTCACTTGTGGCTTGATAAAAGTGGTGACTCCCCCATCATAGGGATCATCTATTTGTTATGCTCATGCAAGACTTAGTATATCACATCCTTACCTGCCATGGCGGGATTCATAAGGTATGTAGTACCAAAGTCGAAGAAATATCAAGATGTGGGCTAAATTTATCACAACTGGCCATTTGACCTTAGGGATAAAAAGTGTTTGAAGTGTGTTCATTTTACAGACCTAATGCAAATTGAGCCAACTTCAGGCTTTGGAAATACACTTTAAAATAAATCTAAAGGACGGCTCATATACAAGTCCAAAGATTGGGTTGATCTAGACCCATACTCATTTGTGCCTTTGGGGGCAACATTCTTGTGTTTGTGTGCTTGCTTTGTTTTCTTGTCAAAGAAAAATCAGCAAATCACTTTCAAAATCACAGTATTCATCCAACATTTCTCAAAAACAAACAAAAATACCAAAAACAAAGTACAAACAACAAAGAGACAAAATTTATGACCATTCTTCACATCTTGCGAAAGAAGAAGTGTCATCAGAATATTACCTTGAAAAGAAGACCATTAAGCTCAAAGGCTTTGATCAAAAGGAGGAAATTCTTCTATCTCAATAGACAAATCTTTGTCTCACATAGAGTCTTTCTACATCGCATGCGTCTCTATCTTCAAGGTAAAACAAACGAGTTTGATTCCGAATCATTGAACCGCAGAGCTTTTATGCAATATAGAGCTCTGAGTTATCACAAAAATCAAGGAGGAAAGATTAATCCCAACTTCTTCCCAAACATCTGTATCACCTACAACACAGCTCGAGAAATGCCACCAACGCCTGAAAGGGAAGAAGTAGAGTTTGTTCCATTTGTAACACAAAGTTTTTATTGAAGTTGAAAACATTTTCATCCATCATCTCATTCATACATCATTTTTCCATCATCAATTCATCCCAAAACTCTCAAAACATTAAGAGGTTCTTGTCCCAAGTTCTCTTTTAGATATTGCTTGAAATCAAACACATCACATCACTTTTAGATTGTTTCTACATCTAGGATAAGCTCATCCTAAGAGACACATCTATGCAGGTTAAAACTAGTTCATGAGTGAATCCTCTCATTGCTAGGTAGTCAAAATCTGTAACACATCTCAGATTTCTCTACACCTTATCACATCCAAACTCCTCAAAACAAACAAGCAATTCAAAGAAGGAATTTCGGTTACATCTACCTTAAAGTGCTAGAGATCCCCATACAATACAAATCACCAATCATCAATCTTTCATCAATAACTCATCATCATCTTCAATCAACTTCAACACAAACTTACAAACAAAATGGCTCAAACCCGATCGCGATCAAGGCAACGAGAAATAGAAATTGAGGAAGAAGAAGACAACCTCAATGAATTTCAAGAAGCACTTGGAGGAACTGTAACTGATGAAAACCCAAGTACTCCCACTCCTTCAACAATCGAAAGGGCTCAGCATAACCCTCACTTCAACAGATTATTTGATGAAATATTAAGGAGCAATGCGGATGCTCACTTCTTAAAACTCGCTCAAGAAGGAGCCAAACTCCCCTCGGACTTTGATCTTGCCCAATTAAGACAAGCATCAGAAAGACAAAGTCGCCATGAGGAGGAAAGGGGTAGAAATCACATCAGATATAACATTCCTCGAGGTAACCCACCACCTCCTCCTCCAAATGAAATAGAGATGTTGCGGCAACAAGTCGAGAATCTCGCCCAACAACTTCATAGTGGTGTTAAGACCAATCAATTCTCACTTAATGACATCTGTCCCTATCCTTTTGATAGGAATCTTTATATGCCACCCTTTCCATGCGGGTTCGAAACACCAAAATTCGAAAAATATAGAGGAAACGGGGATCCCCGTGATCATGTCCGAGAATTTCATTCCGCTTGTCTTGAAGTGGTATATGAAGACACATACCTAATGCGCCTTTTTCCCCAAAGTTTGGGAGGAACAACCACATCATGGTTTTCCCGACTACCAGGTGGCATTAGAACATTTGAGGAACTCATCCAGAAGTTCCTATCTCATTACTCTTATAACATTGAATGCGACATCACCATGGCTGATCTGTGCAATACCAAACAAAAACCAGGTGAACTATTCTCAGTATTCCTGCAACGATGGCGCCAAATGTCTAGCAGACGTTCTCTTTAGTTACCTGAACAAGAACTAGTGGAAATTTTCATTTCCAACTTAAACGAACAAATGGAATTTCACTTGGATGTCAAAGACACAGACTCCTTTAACGATATGATCACCAAGGGTATAAAATGTGAAAGGGCACTCATCAAGAAAGGACTCATCAAAATCTTTAATGAACCAAAAGATGGTCCTCGCCCGCGCTTCAATAGTGATAAACCAAACTTCTGGAACAAGAATAAAAATATCGTCAACGATGGGGTTGTGGATGCTCGAACTATCCAAAATGCACAACCTGTGGTTCGATTTGCAGGACAAAATCCTCCACCTCAAAATAACACAAATGTTCCTCCTAATCAAGGTCGCATCACATCTCAAGATGAACCAAGACCTCGTCAGCAAAAACAAAAACGCACATATACTCCCTTAGGGGAACCCATTGAAATAGTGATGCGACAACTCATTTCTCGGAATTTGATCACTCTACCTAAGCTATCCAACTATGAACCTCAGGTCAAACCGGCATGGTGGAGAGATACTGAATACTGTGAGTTCCATCAAGGAAGAGGACACAAGACAAGTAATTGTCACCGATTGAAAGATCTCATTCAGGATCTCATTGATCGAGGAGAAATTGAGATTGAAGGACATGACCCAAAAACAACCAATAATGATCATCTGATGTTCAAAAATCCACTTCCATCACAAGATCAAAGGGGTCCTTCCACTTCCAAGCGAGGTACTGATACCACTGATTATACGCAGGCTGCGTATAACTACACTGTAAATCACTTGTATGATGCCAGTGAACAAATTGCAACTATAACCTTCAAAAATCCCACCTCAAATTGCAATGTTGTTACACGTCGCGGCAAAGTCACCATCAAGGCAACTACACAAGGCACCACCTCCGCCCCAAAGCAATATAACCTTGTGGAACAATTAGATAAAACCCCTGCGCTCATATCCATTTTAGAGCTATTACGCCTATCACCATCTCATAAAACTATCTTGGATCAAGCACTCCAAGAAGCGTCAGTCCCTGCAAACCTGAACACGGACCAATTTCAAGCCATGGTTGGAAATCTAAAGTCATCACCTTGTCTCACTTTTTCTGAAAGTGACAACTCTTCTTTCCAACAACCTCATAATGCTTCGCTACACATTGAAGGCTTTGTCAACCAACACAGGATCAAGCGAGTCTTGATTGATAATGGAGCAGGCCTAAACATTTGTACACTACAATTGGTCACAGCATTGGGATATGCAATAGAATCAGTGGATCCTCGCAAGAAGATCACCATCAATGCCTATGATGATGCAGAGCGTTCATCCAAAGGAGCTGTGGTACTACCAATCCGAGTGGGCCCTGTAGTAAAGCACATCATCTGTCAGGTTCTGGACCTTCCTCTACCATATAATCTATTATTAGGGAGACCTTGGATACATGCCATGCAAGCCGTTCCATCTACCTACCATCAATGTATCAAGTTCCCACATAATGGTGCAGAGATCACAATCCTGGGCGATGCAAATCCCTTTGCATTTTGCCATAATATCAGCCATCAACCAGAGATTACTGTTCCTAATAATAGGGAAGCCATTTCCTCCACATCATATGTAAATCCCGCCTCTCTTGCCAGTTCAAACACTCCTATACCCAAGCAAGATAAGCTTAAGATTAAAGTCGCAGAGGAAGGTCCTGGAGAATACAACTTGAGTCAACTCTTTTGTGTGGGACAAATGCCTACTTCTCCTAGAACACATGGTAAACCACAGCAGTTACTCCAGCAACCACTAAACACACCTGCATGTGCCTTAACGCCTTTCATCCTTGGAAAGAGTCAAGAGGAAGAGACACAAGATAAAGACCTAGCGGAATGGATCTATAAAGATCCCATCACCACTGACAAACCGCAAGTTACACTTCCTACAGAACAGTATGGCAAAGGCCTCCTCATTATGCAAAGAATGGGATATGATGGTCAGAGTGCTTTGGGATACTGCAAACAAGGACGACATGAACCGCTGCTGCCAGAGTTCAAGCCCAAAGGTAATACAGGCCTAGGCTTTGAAAAAGAGATCCTTCCTAAACTCAGATTTAAAGGAAAACCTAGCAAACCATTTTGCCCACCTACTGTAAAGAGGACACCTTTCATAATCAAAGCACCATCAAGCAATATTGTCACTGCCCCATCGAGGCTCACAAACCCACCGCAACCGTCATCAGTGCCAAAAATCCCACCAATCGAACTAGTAATCCCATCCACAGCAGTCATCACATCAATAAAACCATTCATAGCAGCAACTATATTGGAACCTGCAGTAGCATCTATGGCACCAGCCGTTCCAACAGAAGCCACTAAATCAACACTACCAATACTTCCAGTGACAAATTCTTTTATCCCCATCATGGTTCCTGTAGCACCGATCACCTCAAAGGTACATAAACCAGTTACGCCTGCAGTATTCAACTCCAGCGACATCCCAGTATGGTATAGCAATCGGATGCTGGAAAGTGATTCAGAGACCGACTCACATGAGTGGGAATTCGATTCAGTGCAACTTAACACTTCAGATGAGGAAGACACATCACCACCTCCACCCCACAAAGACATCCCTGTTTACGGAGAAGCACAGATAAAGACCACTTGGGTAGCTGAGCTGGAAACATCTTCCACAGACCCTACATCTCATCCTACGCCTGATTTTGATAGGGAAAGTACCATCAACGACCTTCATCACACTGTCTTAACCCTCACTGATACATCTCCCGCACTTAACTTAATCGATGAAATAATGCCTATTATCCACCCTGAACTCATCGAATGGAACCAACCAAATCCCCCATGTCTTGACCTCTTCCAAAACGATGAGGCTATCATTGACTTTTTGGAATTAAGGGATAATCTACCAAGTGGGGATCACAAAGCTGGATTCGCCATTGAACTTAATAGCGCAGCATACTTCGGGGCAGATGCCAAACCCTTCAGCTGCAAAAATATAACATTAAAACATGGATCTTCTAGTGAAAACCACACTGTGGCACTGTTTGATCCAACAAAAGTAAAAAGAAAGAGCGTATCCAATGGTGAAAACCTCTCTGAGGCACTTGAGGATGAAGGGTTTGACATTCTCCCTGCTAGTACACAACAGGAACGATCGACGATTCTCATTGAGGAGACTAAAGAATACAATGTGGGGACTCCTGAAAACCCTCATATCATACATCTGGCATCTCTGCTCACTCCAAAGGAACAACCTAAATTTATAGAGTTCTTCCAGAAGCGTCAGATCAACTTCGCATGGTCATATGCAGACATGCCTGGGCTTGATCCTGATTTAGTCATGCATCACCTCACTGTAGCAGAAGGAGCCAAACCTGTCAAGCAGAAGCTTCGTAAGATGCATCCCCAGATTGCAGTGCTAGTCAAAACAGAACTCAAGAAACTCCTAGATGTTGGTTTCATTAGGCCAATTGATTATGCAGAATGGATCTCCAATATTGTGCCAGTTGGCAAACCAAAAGGCGGCATCCGCATTTGTACTGACTTCAGAGATCTAAATAAGGCCTGTCCTAAGGATGATTTCCCCCTACCAAATATCGACATCATAGTGGATCTAACAGCGGGACATGCCATGCTTTCACTCATGGATGGCTTTTCAGGATACAATCAGATAAAGATCGCACCCGAAGATCAACATAAGACAGCCTTCACATGTCCATGGGGCACATATTGTTGGAATGTAATGCCTTTTGGTCTAAAGAATGCAGGAGCGACCTATCAAAGAGCAATGACCACCATCTTCCATGACATGATGCATACTATGATGGAAGATTATGTGGATGACTTACTAGCAAAATCACTTACTAGAGAAGGACATCTCCACATCTTAGATCAAATCTTTGATAGACTGGAACAATATCATGTTCGACTCAACCCAAAGAAATGTGTCTTTGGAGTGACCTCCGGGAAGCTTCTAGGATACATTGTCTCAAGCAAAGGCATTGAGGTCGATCCAGCAAAAGTTAAGGCAATAATGGACATGCCACCTCCAAAGAATATCAGTCAGCTAAGGACACTACAAGGACGACTTCAATCCATCCGAAGATTCATTGCACAATTGGCTGAAAAGTGTCACCCATTCACACACCTGCTACACAAGAACATCCGCTTTCAGTGGGATGACAGATGCCAGCAAGCATTTCAGGCGCTTAAAGACTATCTCATGAATCCACCATTGTTGATGCCACCAGATCCAAGTAGACCATTATTGCTCTATATCTCAGCAACAAGTACAGCATTGGGTGTACTACTGGCACAACATAATGCAGAAGGAAAAGAGTGTGCTATTTACTAAATCTCTCGCACACTGGTGGGCTATGAACTCAATTACACACCTATTGAGCGAGCTTGCCTAGCAGTAATCCTGGCAGCCACTAAATTGCGGCACTATCTGTTGACACACAAGGTACAACTCATCGCAAAGATTGATCCACTCAAGTACTTACTCAACAAAGCAGCATTGACAGGTCGTTTGGCCAAATGGGTAATGATTCTAAGTGAATTCGATATTGAGTATGTGGACCGTAAAGCTATCAAAGGTCAGGTTATTGCAGATCAGTTGGCCGATGCACCTCTCATAGGCGATCATCCTCTCATTTCCAATTTTCCAGATGAAGAGATATTCATGATCACAGAAGTACAACCATGGAAACTATATTTTGATGGTTCATACACTAGGCACGGCTCGGGGGCAGGCATTCTGTTTATCACACCTCAAGGTGATAGCATCCTGAAGTCTTATAGGCTCACATTTCCATGCACAAACAACATAGCAGAGTATGAGGCCTTGATCACGGGACTCAGGTTAGCCGTACAATGGAAATTACAAGAACTACAAGTATATGGCGATTCCCAACTAGTCATTCGACAAGCAACAGATGAATATCAGACCAAAGATGATAAACTCATGCCATACAAGCAAATGGTGGACAATCTAAAGACATCATTTACTACTATCACTTTTGAGCAGATACCAAAAGATCAGAATCGAGCTACTGATGCCATGGCTACCATCGCATCTCTACTAGATCTTCCACAGAATTCAACACGCTACGAGTTCTTGGTAGAACAGCTTTGGATCCCCGCTTATGATATCCCTGAATCCGAGATGATATGTCGCCTTGTCGGTTCAGAATCCCCATGGTATGGTGAGTTCTACACCTATCTCCGTGATCACACCCTTCCTCCTAACCAATCAAATAACCAACGAAAAACCTTCATTCGCCAAATTGCTCGATATACCATTATTGCCGAAATCTTATACCGACGTAGTCTTGATGGTACTCTCCTTCGATGTCTGGAACAAGATGAGATAATAAAGGTTTTGGAAGAGGTACATGAAGGAATTTGCGGGACTCATTCAAGTGGTCCGTCACTCGCCAAGAAACTCTTGCGAGCTGGATATTATTGGCCATCTATGGAAAAGGATTCCTACTACTTTGTCAGAAAATGCAAGAAATGTCAAGTTCATGGCGACCTGATACATGCACCAGCACAAGAACTGCAACCAATCACAACACCATGGCCTTTTTGTCAATGTGGCCTTGACCTTGTGGGTAAAATCCATCCATCTTCATCCAATGGCCATAAATTCATTATTACCGCCACTGAATATTTCACCAAGTGGATCGAAGTTGTTCCACTTACCCAAGTCACCGGCAAGCAGATCGCCTCATTCATCCTCAATTACATCATCTGCCGGTATGGTGTGCCCATGTCCATTGTCATAGATAACGGTCTTCCTTTCAAAAATCAGGATGTTCGTGAGCTTTGTGAGAAATTTCATATCCAACACCGCTTTTCCACTCCCTATTACCCACAAGGCAATGGTCAGGCCGAAGTATCCAATAAAAACATATTGAGGATCCTAAAGAAGACAGTCAATGATGTCGGCCGTGATTGGCATGTTCAATTGAATCCAGCACTATGGGCATATCGAACTAGCATTCGGACCCCTACAGGTGCAACTCCTTATTCATTGGTCTATGGTGCTGAAGCTATCTTACCTATTGAGGTCGAGATACCATCCTTACGAGTTTCATTGCACAATCTCATCGATGATGAAGCATACAGAGTATCTCGTCTTCAGGACTTAGAGTTACTAGATGAGAAGCGACAAGCTGCATACAATCACCTCAAAGCCTATCAGCAGTGCATGAGTAGAAGCTACAATCACCGAGTTAGATCTCGTACATTTGAGGTAGGTGATCTTGTTCTTTGAGAAAATCCTCGCAACCAACCAAACAGAGAACATCAAGGCAAGTTTGAATCAAACTGGTTGGGCCCATATGTTGTCACTGCTGTATTCGGGTCCGGGGCATATCAGTTGGCTACATCAGACGGAGAACCGCTCGCAGATCCAATCAATAGCATGCACCTCAAACGGTTTTATACCTAAGGTATACAGAGCATCAGGCTCCCCTACATATCAGAAAATATCAAAAACATTCAAAAAATGTCCTAAAGAAAATACAAAAACATTCAAAAAAGTAAAGAAAAATCATGCATCCAAACGGTGAACAACCACTCCGGTGGCACCTTGGGTAAGTGCGATGGTGAAAACCTGGCAAACAGGCGCCACTCGTAAGGGCTATGGCTCCATTATCTTTTCAGACTTGTTGCGATCACATTTACTTCATACATACATCCATCCATCCAAAGCCATGGCTTGTTATTCATCTGTCATTAAGAAAGTACTCCATGCGTCTAGCATCCCACCTTTTCATAGTCAGGTCTAAAAACTGGGGGCAATACCCTTAACCTATTGATGGAAGTGGATTCTACATTGTCTTATGTGTCATTACGCTCTTCATTCAGGCAATCATCAAAAATATCAAAAACATTCAAAAATGTCCCAGAAAATATCAAAAACATTCAAAAACTATTACACAAAATCCAAAAACATTCAAAAATGACTCACAAAATCCACAAACATTCAAAAACTATTACACAAAATCCAAAAACATCAAAAAACCATCGAAAATCACCCAAAAAACATGACAATACCTTGTACATATTCATCCGATCAGATACAAAATACTCACACAAATGACCACTTATCACTCGACCAACACAATCAACATCTACAATCCAAACTGTCTTAAACAAGGATGCATCCTTCCTTACCAAAACAAAGACAAAAGTGACATTTTCTTTGACAAGAAAATTATGTTAAGCTATCAAATGCTTGGTTGATTCGTGAGTAATTCATTTGTTTATCTGTATCGGGATCTTTCAGCATTGTTTTGTATCGTTTGCGCATTATTTCCGATGAAGTTCTGGGGCATGTACTAATGGTGTCTACGTGGGAAGTTCACCAAGCTACATGATCTTATGCAAAATGCAGTCATAGATCATTACGGCTTGCTGACTACAGCGTATACCTCGACCATATGAGCATGAACCATTACCAAGGATCCTTATTCTTTTATTCTTTATGTATATACTATTTGTTTACAGGTACAATGCTCATTCTTTGGTTCCTCCTCATCCAATTTGGATAAAGGTTTTTATTTCTTAGTACGGTATGCACTTGTCTCAGGATATGATCAACCTAAGATCAAGGAGGACGTTCCAAGTCATGCATGAAAGGAGATAATCCTTATCTGTTCCGCAAGCAATACTCAGGTCAACTTGATCCATTATATCAAGTTGCTTGTATTAACTTGCTATATAAAATCCATGAAAGAAATACTCTGGTCATCTTGAATCATTATGTCAAGTTGCTTGTATTTTCTTACAACATTTTAAAGCTCAATGATGAAAAATAAAGCACCATGGATCGTCATTCCATCTCATTTGTATATATTGCATTTCGTTGCATTCCACCCATCCATACATTCATAATAGCTGCATATCATGCATACGTAGTCATAATAATGCATACTCTATTTTACTCATCTTCTTCCATAGGACTTGATCCTAGTCCTCCATATCTTCTATCTAACATCAAATTCCCCCTCACCCTCCCTATCTTGATCATCAACATCATCCTAATCCCTTCATCGCTTCCCATCCTCACTCATCCACAAAATTAAGCCAGTTACTCTATCTACACAGATACATCAACTCCCACACACCTAGACTATCAACAGATACTCTGATCACGTATCTTCGGGTCTCAACAGGTAATCGATTATGGTAATCCTAGACTACATCATGCATTTATCACAATGACCTAGTCTCAACGGGGTTGCCATGATTCCCCACAATCATCCATCCCATGCACATACTATCAATTGATCAACCAATCAAACACAATCCAACGGACAATTACATCAATTGTCTACGTCTCAATGAGTATTTTGCTTCATATACCTTGACTTCATCGGGCAATTACATCAATTGTCTAAGTCACATCAGGTCACTTTGATTCACTTACTCAGACTTTATCATGTCCAAGCGACCAACTGACATCAACTGTCACGCTTTGACTTAACCGGGGCAATTAAACCGATTGCATCAGATTGTCCAACCAATTTTGATCAATTGTATAGCATCAATCAAAATCCCACACTACATCTGCTATGTATCTCTTGCATGACCTCAGGGTACTCGCTGGCTTGTTGTTTCTTCATATTCACTCCATTTTCTCCCATTCTTTCATCATTAGTTCTAATTTCTTCTATTCTACCTCCCCTCCACTTTTCATTCTTTTTCGAGAGATCGCCCGATTTTTTAAAAAAAAAAAAAAAAAGCATTCGGCCCATCTCTCGAGGGGGCATACCACCCATTAAATTTACATTTTATGGGGCATTTCTTCACACCTATTTTTCTTTCTTTGAAACGACGCGATAAACTGCACCGTCTCAAAGAGGGGCAAATGTAGTCACATAAATCTGTCCACTTAATTAAATGAATACTTAGTATTTATTTGATTATTTAACCATAAATTAATGAATTAATTAAATTAATATTTAATTAATTCATCTTAACCCTATTCTCCTATTAATTAAATAAATTATTCAATTTATTTGATTTAATTCACTTAACCAAATTCAGACCATTAATTAAATAAATAAATCATATTTATTTAATTAAATCTTCTCACATTTAAATAAATTAATATTTATTTAAAACCCCCAAAATCCCACCTCTCACATTTAAATAAATAAATCATTTATTTAAAATCACCTTTATCCTCCACCCACTTGTATTTTCCTACAAAAGCAAGTTGCACAATTATTTTAAATAAATAATTTATTTAAATCACCTTTATCCTCCACCCACTTGTATTTTCCTACAAAAGCAAGTTGCACAACTATTTTAAATAAATTATTTATTTAAAATCCTATTTATCCTCACCCACTTGAAACCTTTAATGGTTTCCCTTAAAGTATTCAAACTTGATGGCTTTAAAGTCTTCAAACTTGATGGCTTCCTTCTATAGTCTTCTTAAAGACTTTAATGGTTTTCCTTAAAGTCTTCAAACCTTTAATGGTTTCCCTCAGAGTCTTCAAGCATTTTAAATGCTTTATCTTCTTTTTCTCATTTAAATAAATTAATATTTATTTAAATATTTATCCAAATTCAACTTACACCATTTAATTGAAATAAATGATTTTATTTTAATTGAAAATACCAAAATTTCTCCCACTTGCATTTTCCTACAAAATCCACTTGTATGCCTAAACCCCTTCTAGATTCTTCTAAACCCTTCCTAATTAGCCTAATCCATCCCCTAAATATTGTCACATTCCTAAGCAAATTGGAGTCACTTCTCAAAGACTCCAAAGTCTTTGAAAAGCAATTAATGCTTTGTGTGTTCAACAAATTAACCCTCAAAGTCTTGGATAACCTTTGAAAGCTTTCAACCTTCAACCACTTAATCCCCAAAGTCTCCAATAACCATTAATGGTTACCTCAAACCCTCCCACATGGTTAAAACATTTGTTTTGACTCAACCTCTACCCAACTCAAAGGTCTCATCAAGCCTTTAATGCTTTGACCATGATTATCTCTTAATCATTTGCACAAAGGTTTATCCTTGGATTAACTCTTAATCCAATGGGTAATCTTAATTTAGACTTGACCCTTACCTTCTAGATAACCATGAGGTCTTCTCAGGCCTTTAATGCCTCCAACCTCTTCTCTCAACCCAATCCTATGTTGACACTTGTCACCATTTTATTGGTGCCAATTGTGCACATGGATCCCCAACTTTCAAGCTTGGCCCTTGATTAAACCATTCAATCTTAACCCTTCATTTCCCCATTTCTTCTATAAATAGAACCCTTCTCCTCAAGCAAAAGGAAGCATTTTTAGAGTATTGTTGTTATACTGGCATTAGCATAGAGCTTTTTCATAGCATCACTATCTACTCTTGCATAGTATTTGCTTATCATATTCAACCATCTTGAATCTCCATATGGCATCCATGGCTAGTGCTAAAAGCTGAGAGCTACACTCATTTGGGACTTGGAGAGGAGAGAAACAAGGGAGAAGTATCAAAAGGCATCATGGAAGCATCTTAGGGAGGCTCTTCTCCTTTCTTTTATTTTGTTAAACTTCTTTCATGCTTTTTGAAATCTCTCTTGATATGTTTGGAATGGTTTTTAGTTCTTTGTTTTGTTTTTATAGTTGAAACTAACTTATTAACATTGAACTTTGTTGTTGCCTTGTCCCCATTTCCATGACATCACCATCAACAAACCCCATCTCTAAATTTAAATGCACTTCAACCTTTTAGCAAAGATATGGCTTCCATCAGCTCAAACACCTAAACACCCAACACTTCGAAACAATACCCAACCTAACTACCGCCACCTTTAAATACTAAATTTAGAAACCTTGTCCCATCACACTTGGCCTTTCCAAAAAATCATTGCCAACTCAAATGACGACATACTCCCTTACATCTGCTTCGTCGATAAAAATATTTCTTAAATCTTCAAAACATACCACTTCCTCATCATGAAAGGACAATGTCCACTTTGAAAGGGAATCAGCTATCTTGTTCCCTTCACGTCGTACATGCGAGACGCAAAAATCATTAAAAGATTTTAAAATATTTGTGATGACATAAATGTATTTATTGAGATGTCATGCATGTGCTTCCCCCTTCCAAATTGCATTTGCAATGATTAGAAAATCTCCCTCTAAATGTAGCTTTTGAACTCCCATTTTTTGCCTTGATTGCACATCGAAAATGCCATGCATGTGCTTCCCCCTTCCAAATTGCATTTGCAATAATTAGAGAATCTCCCTCCAAATGTAGCTTTTGAACTCCCATTTTTTGCCCCGATTGCACATCGAGCAAGGTGACTTCTACAACATTGTTTGTTCCTACAGGTAGTTTCTTCTCCCCCGTAGTGATAATATTATCCTTCTAGTTTGTAATAAAAAACCCTGCACCAGCTACTCCTGAGTTTCCCTTAGAGGCCCAATCGAAATTTACCTTATATCAGCCATCTTGGGGAGCAGTCCAACACACTTTTAGTGTTTGAATACCATCCAGATTTCCCTGGGAAGGCCCATTAATAGGTCAAGTTTAGTTAAATGTTATTGTTCTTGATTATTATTGTTAGTTTTAACATTAAAATTTAATTTATCTTTCTTTTCTCATTAATTTATTTTATTTTTATTTTATATTCTCTCATCCCTCTTCTTGTTTCCTTTATTAGGCCTGATCTACAGTTCATTGTCACTTTTTCCTCTCCCAATGATGACTCTATAGGCATGATCTGAAACATTGAGTTAAAAAAATAAACACAATTTAATCCCTAAAAAAATTACATGAACACATTCCAACATATCAAGCATAAATAAGATCAAATCAAATCATTCTTCCATTCAATTACTATAACAAGAGATATCCTTTATCAAGTATATTTTCTCGTAGATATGATTGACGTAATTTCTCTTGGATTCTTACAGATCTTGATAGGATGCACTTTTATTCAAGCTTGATAAGCATATATAAAAGATGTGATGGAGGGTTTGAGGGTTTAATTTATATATGCCTAAGTGGGGATGCCTATGGTGGAGCTTAAATAATGAAAGGATGGTGGAGATGCACTTTAGGCATTGGATTATACATAAGGGCCCATCTTTTATTTTAATTTAAATATCGTGAATGGATTGTGTTGACCTATTTATTTGAATATTGGAGAGATGAATCTTTTCAAAGTTTATTTATTTAATTTGAATGGGTGAAAGTAGATTATTTAATAACGAGATGAAGAAGAATTTAATTTATTTAAACTTAATAAGGAGGGATTTACTATGATGTTACTGCAAAGTGTCAAGCAAATTAATAACAAAAAAATAAAAAATACAAATTTTCAACATTGATTCCAGAAATCAATGTGACATGATAGAGATACTAGACTTCAAAACTGGCATTCTCTATAGAAAATAATTTGGTATTCCTTTATTCTTTGGCTCAAGGAATTAGACTCTATGGGACCCTCCGATAACAACATACAAGAATAATATCTTATCTTGGAAGGGGCAATGGCTTTCTTTTGTTAGCATAATCTTAATGCTCGAGTTGGTCATCTATTTTATTCCCATCTTCTTACTCTCCTACTTAAAATCACCAAATAGAACAATGGATTCCCTTGGCCAAATCACCAAATAGAACAAATAGAAAGGAATGGGATAATGGTTGCAAGACATAAATGGATTGAGAGGTGGATCTATAAATATGGATAATTTTCAATAAGGCATTGAGAGATAAATTATTTTGAGGACCATACACAAAAATATGTCTTGAGTGGTAAAAGATATTTCACAATAAGTATTTAGACTTTGAATCCCAGTAAACGATAATCGAAACAATCACACTTGCAAGGGGGTCTTTAAATTGGAATTTTGTTTTATGTGTAAAGTAGAAAATTGGGAGCTTAGCAAATTCACCATAAGGGAAGGAGAATTCGCGAAGCTCAATTTTCACTTGGGGAGACTTTACATTCAAAAGAGGGGATGAATATACTAGATCAAATCCTAAATGATGCAAGGATTGAATACTAAGTATATTGATTGTGTTAGGAATGTGTTTATTCCTCTTTTGTAAGTTGACTAGCTGAATTGAGATTAAGTGTTGGAAATGAAGACAAAAATGAGAAAACAACGAGCTACAGATTCGGGATTTCGTCATGCACCTGGATCTGAGAAATTTGAGATGATTCAGAGCTGCTCTACGAAATCTGCCAAAAGTTGTAGGGACCGTGTGTCCAGACTAGGTCGCCCTCCTATTGGTCCTCCTAACTTTCCGCGCGCTGAAAAGGGTTTTTTCATCTCTGCAAATAAAGCTTAATTCCAGAAGTATAGTTGCGCACCTACTTTTTGCACATAGAAAGAAAGGGAAATGTGTTGGGAATAGGGGTTTGCCTTTAGGTCAAACCTCGATTTTGGAATTAACTAAGTGGTTCAAATAATGTAATTAAAATGACTAAAAGTAGAAATACTCCTCTTTGAGGGGATGTTGAATTGACTGAAAATGAAATGCTTATACCTCATTGTAAAGTTTTGCTTGCCTCCACATGGAATTATGATTTCATGAATTAGAATGTTGATCTCCTCTTCAATGCTTGAAATCTTGACTCTGTTGTTGCTCCAAAGCTTGAAGGAAGATTGAAAATGCTCAATTGCTCTTGAATGATTGAATGCTTGATCTCTTAAATGCTTAGATGCTTGATTGAATTTCATGATATGTCAAATGAGATGGGTAATCCCTCTTATATACTTGCCCATAGAATTAATTAATTAATTTTTTGACATTAGTTGACATAAAGGGGTTTTCCCACTTCAAATTTGAGATAGGTCAGGGGGGGTCCTAAGGATAGGTCCCCATTAAGGAGGACCAGGGCGCCATGCCCTGGTCCTGCCCTAATTTGGGGCAGGATCAAGGTGCAGGTAGGGTGCATTACCGAGTTAAATAAAGTTTTTGACATGTGTGAGCATAATCAGGTCTATGATCAAGCCGAGGGGTGCAAACACTAAGGCAAAGACCCAAATGCAGTCAGAAATTGTAAGGGGTGCAATTTTAGGACGTTACATTTATCCCCCACTTTAGCGGGAGTATTAGCTTATGCAAATACTCACAGTAAAGTACAAGGAATTCAGATTGAAAGACTTTCACCATGTCAAAGAGGCAAGATACACCAAGCCCCAAGTGGAATTTAGGATCTTACAACTTCAATGATAAGGTAAAAGGGAAGATCACGAGAGAGAAAGAGAGAAACATGACTACAACTAGTAAGGTTCTCTTACTATGAGTCATGAAAAGAAAAGGCACTAAAAATTACAAAGCAAAGACAAAGTTCGCTAAGTAACTTTAAGTATCAAGAGAGAGAATCATGAGCGGAGTGTATGCTCCCACATTAAAGTGATTGCACACATCTTGTCAGGAGCAATGGATTTAAGGTAGGATACACCCAAAAAGACAAGCATGTTATCGCAATAATTTAGCCCCCAAGAGATGATAAATCAAAGGATAATGAACACAAAGCACAAAACATGAGGTGGTTCCACCTAACTTTGGAGTTAGTATGCTTTTTATGATAAGTCATATATATATATATATATGCACATAGAATTGTCCTCATCCCCCAAAGAGAGGAAACCACCATGGAAGAAGGGGATACATGTGTCTTTTAAAGAAACCAAAAGAGATCTCAATGCTTTGCATCGTCCTCAAGTAGACAACATTAGGGACAACAAATAGAAGAACAGGGAAACCAAACAGAATAATGACACAAATAAGCAAGAGAGGAGAGAAAGAGAGAATCTATGGTGCTAATGAGGCTAATCAAGCACGTCATCCTCCCCCGATCTTGTTAATCATTATTCTGGGAAGGTGGAAAACACACAAGAGGAGCCACATCGAGCATAGTAGATGGAGCTACCACAAGTTCCAAACAATCACCATGCTCTAATGATGAGTCACTTTGTTCGTTGCTAGGAGCTAGGATTAATGCTTTTAAAATTTTTGTAGATAAATCATTGTCAACATCAATATATTCATATTTATCATCAGAAATATTAGGATCAACATTTTCATCATTAACAACATTTTCACACATTTCTTCATCGAGATTAATAAAAATAGGAGCTCTAATAGGATTAGAACTTGAACCATCATTTGTCTTAAGCATTTTGCATCTTGGAGAATTAGGTTGAACATCTTGTTTAGGATAAAATGGAATCATGTCAACAGTTGGTGTTTTAGGAGAATAAATGGTTTGGGAAATAGCTTCACGAGCTCTAGCACAACGTCTCCATAAGCGTTCTCTCACACAATGGTTTCATCTAGTTTTGGCTGAGGGTTGAGGAGGTTTAGGTTTATCAGGTATAGGCTTTGTCTCTTCTTTTAGGGAAGGATGAATGGGTTGACATATTTTAGGTTGGACAATAAAAGAGGTCAGTCGTTTCTCTCTATAAGATGATGGAGGAGGAACCACACCATATAAAGGAGGAATGGGAGGTGTAGGAAGGATACTGGGTCCATCATGAACAAGAGGGATAGGTCTACCCTTACGAGGAATAGATTGATTTTTAGAAGGAAGAGTTTTTCTACCTTTGGAAGGAAGATTAGACTCATCCATAGGAGAAGGAATAGATTCTTCTTTAGGACAAATAATATCTCTTTTCTTAGGAGAAAGGACACTCTTCTCTTTAGGAGAAAGAATAGGTGCCTCTTTGGGAAGAAGATTATTTCTTTCCTTAGGAGGAAGAATAATCTTATCCTCAAGAAGGGGTATATGATCATCAAGAGAAATGCAAAGTGTTGGATTTCTAGGTTTACTCAATGAAAAAATCATTTCATTTTTCTAGTTTTGATATGATCCAAAGATAGCATCACTTCTAGGTTGAAGAGGCTGGAATCGTTTGGACCAAATGTAATCAAGACAAACATCTCCTTGCCTCATTACAGGTTGATACATGCTATCATTAATAGTTATGATTTCACCATTATGAGGAAATTTCAAACACTTATGAATAGTAGATGCAATCGCTTTCATGGAAGAGAGCCAAGGATGTCCCAACTTCACACGAAATTGATTAGATGTAGGAATGATAGAAAATTGAACATCTAAGCATTTAGTGTCAACATCATTAGGAAGTGTTATATAACCAATAGCAGGACAATAAAAGCCATCAAAAACTTTAACCACCGCATCAGTATCATTATATATCACTTGATGCAATTGAAAAGTATAAAGAAATTCTTCAGTTATCACATTAACCATGCAAGTAGGATTAATAAGCACTCCTCTTGCAGGTATACCTTTTATTTTACACTTATGTGTAATGGGCAATCAGGTGCTTTAATGGTCTCACTAGGATCAAATGTGATGCACAAATCCTTAGGAGGTTCTTGTTGATCTACAAGGTTCACCACATTATTAGATTCAAGGTCAACATCATTGGGAGAGAAAGCAAGATGATCAGTCTCAATCACATTAGTGGAATCAGATGGTAAAGGATCAGTGATAATTTGAATATTTTGAGTAGGAGGAGCTACAAATTTGTTTCCTTTATCATTCACACCTGCCACCGATATGGTATTGTTATCAATCAATTCTTGAATCCTACTTCTCAATGAAAAATATTTTTCAGTATCACGACCAGGCTGATGATGGTATTGACAAAAGGATGTAGCATCAAAGTAAGGTGAAGTTGTTTTAGATGGATCAATTGGTTTGATTTGGGGAAGTTTTAACACATTCCTTTGTATTAACTGAGACATAACGCTATGCAAAGATTCATTCAAAGGAGTAAAATTCTTTTTTTCTTTTAAAGTATTTAGACAAAGGAGGCACACCTGCAATGCCTACCAGTTGATTGTTGTTGTTGTTGTCATTGAATTTGATGAATCCTTTGTTTGGGTTGAACTTCACAAATGGTTGTTGAGAACTATCACCCTTATTAATTAGAGCCATAGAAGGAGATGATTGTTCCAATAGACTCACAATCAATTGATAATTGTGAAGTATTGCGCACAACTACGAAAAGGAAGTAAACTCAGTTAAGAGAAGTTTATCCCTAATATCTTTTGTAAATTAACAATAAAAATATTTTGAATATCTTGATCAGGCACATGAAAGCAATCTGAGAATACAAATGCTTATATCTACCAATAAAATCAGTCACTTTTTATTTAACACCTTGTTTGCAATGCATCAAATAAGTCAAAGTAACTTTAGGACCAATGTTAATGTGAAATTATTGAATAAAAAAATTATCTAGTTGTTGAAAAGAAGTAATAGAATGAGGAGGCAAAGAACAATACCATTGCAAAGCTCTATCCCTTAATATTCTAATAAACAATTTTGCTAACAATCTTTGATCACGAGCAAAGTCACTACACAAAGTTTGGAATGTTTTAACATGAGTTGAGGGATCACCTTTTCTATTATAAAGTTCCAATTGAGGGACTTATACATGTTTTGGAGGGATGACTCTAACAATGTCATTGGATAATGGGCTCACTACATCAAATGTGGGCACATTATACTTGGATTGATTCATAGAAGCTATTTGTTGTTGTAAGGAAGACATTGTTTGGGCTAGACTATTGATTATAGCTTCAGTAGACGGGTTGAAATTAGACATGTTGGATTGAGAGGGAGGAGTAACATATTTGAATGAAGGAAGAGATTGAGAATAAGGAGGTGGGACACTATGATAAGTAGGTAATGGAGAAGGTTGGGTAACACATGGAAGACTCATAGGAGGAATGAATGAATTATGGTTGGAGTTGTCCCCTTGACTAACCCCCATGAATAACATTTGTAGGTATGACATTTTGTGTAGAGGTAGCCATGATGTTTGATGTGAACATAGGCACACTAGTCATAAGAGTTGTCAAAAGAATGGAATGATTAACGTGACTAGGAGGTTGTGTATAACCTAGGTTTTCAGCACAACTCTTCATATGCATGATATCAGAATCAACAATATGAGAAATACCATGCAAAATATCAACACCATGTTTATCACTTTGAATCATTCTTTTTAATCCTTTAATCAATGGGGGAGCTTCACTTTATGGGTATTCTTGACTCATCCATTGTTGAAAATTGTCAAATTGATTGTCCATCTTCGCCAATTGGTCTACAAATACCCTAGTTAATGATTCCTCCTCGTTATGAGAATTGTCAAGAGGATAAAAGGGAATATTTGTAGGATTGGAAGAACCACCAATATCCTCGCTGAAAAAGCTAGTCAACTTAGGCTCCATTTCCTTGGTAATTAAACCTTGGGCAGGCTTAATTCTACAACTTCTTCTTATGGGGATATTATAGGTAGGACCAATAGTAGTAAAACTCATGCACCAAGGGAGGGAAATTGGAAATTTGAATTTTAGAATGCAAAATAATTGAATGTAATCTCCTAGGAATTTGAAATTTAAAATTAGGGCTGAAAATGACCTCTTAATTTTAAAAATTTGAAAATTGAAAGGAGGGAAGATTAAATTTAAAATTAGGGTTGTCCAAATCTAACCTCTTAATTTTAAAATTTGAAATTTTGGAATGTTGAAAAATTGGAGAAATCAAATTAATTTTAAAAATTAGGGTATATGCAATTAACCACTTAATTTTAAAATTTAAATTGAGATGTTGAAATGTTGAAATTGAGATTTGTTTTTGACCTTAGGATGACCTAAAATCAATAAAATTTCACAAATCCCTGGAATTGAGCAGTAAAATACAGTCAAAATAGGCTCCCCAAATTTGAGGAGAAAAAGTCGGGACCCAATAGGTACCTGCTTGGTCCGACCAACTTTTTACCAAATTTTCAGGGAAGCAAGATATTGTGATTTTAATGCAAATTCCAGAAGGATATGAGAATTGGAGATGTCTAGATATGCAAAAATAAGCCTTGAAGGTCAAAATAGGACACACTTAGGATGTTCGAGAAGATGATTGATTGAAAGAATAAAACAAAACAAAGGGCACACTTAAGGGTCAACTTTTATGATGTTTAGAAGTACAACAAGAGGCTTTAGATTTAATTGAGTCAATTAAATAATTAAAGGATAATTTGAAATTGAACAAGATTAATTTAATTTTAAAAATTAGGGTTTGTTGCATAAACCACTTAATTTAAAAAATTTAAATTTAAAAATTTGAATGTTGTAAGGTGGGAAATTGAATTTTGAAATTGAAGCAAGGACTCAAATCTGAAAATTAATTCAAGATCTACACAAACCACGAGTTCAATTTTAAAATTACAAATTATGGTTTTTTTATTTAACCACTTAATTTTTAAAAAAAATGAAAATTGAACATGTAAATGAAAACTCGAATTGTAAAATTGAAGAGTTCTCATATCTGTAACAATCAATCCAATTTAGACAAATTACAAGCTCAATTTTGAATCTAAAAAATTAGGGTTTTTGTGAATTTAACCTCTAAATTTTTTAAAATTGCAAGGAAATTAAGCTTGTAATTGAAAATTTGAATTTTAAATTGCATACACTCAAATCTGAAAACAAAAATCAAAATTAAGGGTGTTCACGTCGGGTTCACCAAAATGTAAAGTGAAAAATTGGGAGCTTAGCAAATTCACCACAGGGAAAGGAGAATTCACTAAGCTCAATTTTCACTTGGGGAGACTTTACATTCAAAAGAGGGGATGAATCTACTAGATCCAATCCTAAATGATGCATGGACTGAATACTAAGTAGATTGATTGTGTTAGGAATGTGCTTAACCCTCTTTTGTAAGTTGACTAGTTGAATTGAGATTAAGTGCTGGAAATGAAGACAAATATGAGAAAACAACGAGCTATAGATTCAGGATTTCGTCATGCACCTGGATCTGAGAAGTTTGAGATGATTTGGAGCTGCTCTGTGAAATCTACCAAAAGTTGCAAGGATCATGTATCCAGACCAGGTCGCGCTCCTATCGGTCCTCTGAACTTTCTACGCGTTGAAAAGGGTTTTTCTGTCTCTGCAAATTAAGCTTAATTCTAGAAGTACAACTGGGCACCTTTTTTTTCTGCAAATAGAAGGAAAGGGAAATGTGTTGGGAATAAGGGTTTGCCTTTAGGTCAAACCTCAGTTTTGGAATTAACTAAGTGGTTGAAATAATGTAATTGAAATGACTGAAAGTAGAAATCCTCCTCTTTGAGGGGATGTTGAATTGACTGAAAATGAAATGCTTATACCTCCTTGTGAAGTTTTGCTTGCCTCCACATGGAATTATGATTTCATGAATTCGAATGTTGATCTCCTCTTCAATGCTTGAAATCTTGACTCTATTGTTGCTCCAAAGCTTGAAGGAAGATTGAAAAATGCTCAATTGCTCTTGAATGCTTGATCTCTTGAATGCTCGGATGCTTGATTGAATTTCATGATATGTCAAATGAGAGGGGAAATCCCTCTTATATACTTGCCTGTAGGATTAATTGATTAATTTTCCGACATGAGTCGACATAGAGGGGTTTTCCCGCTTCAAATTTGAGATAGGTCAGGGGGAGGGGCCTAAGAATAGGTCCCCATTCAGGGAGACTAGGGCGCCATGCCCTAGTCCCACCCTAATTTGGGGCAGGATCAAGGTGTAGGCAGGGTGCATTATTGAGTTAAATGAAGTTTTTGACATGTGTGAGCATAATCAAGTCTCTGATCAAGCTAAGGGGCACAAACACTAAGACGAAGACCCAAATGCAGTCGAAAATTGCAAGGGGTGCAATTTTAGGATGCTACATTATGTTTCAAAGATTTAGTCACCAAACACACCACTTAGGATATAAAAAAAGAGAGAAAGGCCTTCTTTGAGGATGACTTGTATAACAAACATGTCCCTATAAATAAACCTCTAAATATTGATGAGTCCAAATGAATTATAGAAAGTGACTAAGTCAATTACATTAGAGACCACAACAAATTCATGAGTTACAAAGGCTTAATGAATGGAAATGGAAAATATTGCATGATTTAAATATTCTAGTAAATTAAAGGATCACTATTGAAGTGATTTTGACTAATACGAAATTAGACATATATGAGGAACAAGGTTACCTTAAGTGGCGTAGATCTAAATTTAGGAAATCCAATTTAAATATAGGGTGCTTTTTGGAGGATGTGAAGGGAAAGAAAGATGGTTGACTATCCATATTTGTTGGAACAAAAAATGTTTTCCAAAAGTTGGGGCATTTTCATGGGGAACTTTTCAAAAGATAATTTTAGCTAAATAAATGATTAAGAAGATGGGTTTCACAAGCACATCTAGATGCATTATATGCAAACAAGAAGAGGAAATACGAGATCACCTACTTTTAAATTTTCAATTCGTGAATGAATGTTTTTAGCAAGTGAAAAAGAAACCAAATTAGTATGGGTTTGAGAAAAGGAAGTTTTGAAGTTCTTTAACTCATGACCTTCTCTCATTAAAAAGGCCACTTTCTATGGAATTTGGATGGTGTGCCCATGAATTGTCATTCACGCTATTTGAAAGGAAAGGAATAAGAGGATATTGAAAGAAAAATAAATCCTTGCAAAAAACTTCATATAGCAAAAATAGAAAGTGAAATTGATGAAGTGTCAATAACATTTCTAGAAATAAAAAAATTAAAGACAAATCGTTCACCTCTTGGGATAATGAATTGCTAAAAAGATAGCAATGACTGGAATTTTCCCCTATCCATGGGGAACATTGGGTTCATCCATTTTCAAAACAAGGGAAATGTATCAATTGGATGATCCCTCTTAAGGCTTGATGCAAGCTTAATTTTAATGAGGCATCTAGGGGCAATCTTGGTATCTCAAGGATAGGGTGCATATTGAGAGACCATAATGGTCGTTTGATTGGTGTTGCCTCGAAAGGACTTGAATATAGAACAAATAATAAAGTGAAGGCCTAAACACTCTTTTTAGTCTCGTAGACATGTATTTGAGTAAGAAAAAAGAGTACATATATAACAAGTTTCCATGGTCATTTTTTTATACCATTTAGAATAAAGGGCTTAGAATTGGAAGATTAATAAAAAATTAATTTATATTTTTTTCTTATTCAATAAATTAGATGCATTCACCTTCAAACATGTGTACAAGGAGACAAACTATCATGTTGACCCCTTTTCCATTTTGGGCATAAATTATGACATGAAATACATTATGGGGGATAACTTAGAGTGATGGATGTGTTAATTTTCGCTAGCTTATTCAATGATGACCCAATTTCATTAAGAGTGAAGCCTTCTCAACTTGTTGGTGATGTTTGAAATTTAAGCATAAAAAATTATGTTTCATTGTTCCTTCAAGGTAGAGGCTTTGATATATGTAAACTATGGCCAAATACAATGAAAGTGTTATTAAATGGTTTTTGTTTCAACCTCTATGAAGGCTTCCCAACTAGTATACCATGGATACCACTATCAAACTATTTTACAAGAAAGGGGAAATATCTTTCATTGGGGAGATATATGGTCCATGTTTTAAAAAAATGTTTAAAGGAAATGGTCACGGTCCATTCTATTCAAATAATTTAAGGGGTTATATTACTATTTTCTCTATGTTTATTACTATTTGGATGGAGGAAAGGGAGTCAAATATGTGGTCAAGATAGTATCTATGGCCTTGATTATGCCTCGTTAACATGTGGATCTCAACATGGTATAAGACATTATTGTATTTGGGTCAATTTTCCCATTTTAAATGGACTTTGATTAATGCTAAAATTTGTTAATGTGTTATAATGGGTTGTGCTAGTTATATATGCGCATGGTCATAATGACTCCCCTTGCAAACACCTAATGAAGTGAGGTATTGTGTTTCTTAAATATGCCATTGATGTCAATCCATCAACTAAGATTGACCAGATACTTATCATAAATGACAACACCTCAAGAAATGATGGAGATGTTAATAATGATAATGGTTTGATGGGATAAGGACAAACCTATTATATTTTGTGATCAAAACTCCTTTTGATTTATTGAAGATACAATAAAATATAAATTATATACTTGCTTTGAGGCTTTTTTTGTATTTTGCATTCCTTAGGAATTTTGTATTGTGATCCTCCATTAATGGAGCAACCCTCACTATATATTTTTGATATCATTATATGGGTATGCTACACAAGGCCAAGCTCAACTAGTTAAAAAACAAAAAATAAGAAAAAAATGATTTATTTGTTTTGATAATTAGATGAAAATGGATTTAAGTGATGAAGTGAAATATGGATGAAAATAATTAATTTTATAATTAATTGATTATCATGATGATGCTTAGACATTATTTAGATATAGAGAATTTTAGCTGTTTATATGTATTAACATAAAGATTCAAAAGAGAGGTTATATAGACATGATTATAGACGTTTTAAAAAAAGCCACAAAGAACATAAATGTTAAAATATAAGGTCAAAATAAATCTTCATATCCCTAGGCATATGCATATACAACCTAAAACACACGACAAATTCTTTGTATTTATTACAATTCAATATAACAACATTAAATATCAAATGGGCACTAGGCAGAAAGTCTTTTGCAAATTTAAATTATCATGAAGGCTCATTATTGTTAATTTGGAGTTAATTATCTATAGGTCATAATTATAATTTAATCAGTCATATAAACAAGTATGGTAATAGCAATTACTATGACAAATGAAGTGGAGTGGCGATCCTACAATACATGTCTAACAAGGTAACAAGACTTATGAGGCAAAGTGCCAAATGAAATAGTCTTACTCTTCTTTGAAATTGTTTTATTGTTTTCTAACAATGTGAAAAGGAAAATTATTGAGATCCAGGTCTAATGTAATGTA